>NW_028318372.1:3617500-3749269 GCF_062004578.1 Staurois parvus
CCAGCCTGTGACTGGACACAAAGTAGAAGCAGCAGACTTATGAGCTCCTCTTTGTCAGTCTGTTTTCTCCTTATATCAGTATACTACTAGTTAGGTTGTGAGTGCCTTAGTACCTAATTGGCTCCTTGTGCTTCTCCCTCTTCCAGTTTGAGCTCTACTGTATGATACCAAGTTAAATTCGGGTATATACATTGCTTTCATTTACAAAATACATTTAACCTCTTGGCGCTGGCCGAACGCAAATATGCGGCCTCCCAGCGTCTGGGCCTAGATGCCGAGCAGCCGCACATTTGCGTTCTATTAAAAAAAAAAAACACGTGCTGAGAGCATACGCCCTGCGCGCTCCCAGCACACGTGTCCAGTACTCACGGAAAGGTCCCGATCTCCTCTTTCGTTTGGAGACCTTTCCTGATCATGTGACAGCGTGTCACAGTGGTCACATGACCCTAAACCCCACCTTACCTCTTGATTTCTGAAACTCTTAAAGGGCCGGCGCCAAGGGGTTAATGTGTTAATGAATACAGAGTTGCATTATTATGTGTATCTGCCAGGGGTTCAGTAGGGCCTCTAATTCAGTGTTCACTTTTGCTTCTTATTGTCCAGCGAAGAGACTCTGAAGTCTATTGTACCGAGCACAAAGCTGAAGAGTAAAGCTCCACACTGGACAAGTCGCATTCTCCACGAGTACAAGGTGAGCTGGGTCCTGGGGTTTGTCATTGGGGTTGTCTTTCCCTGTATTCTATGTCTCCACCAATTCGTATCCCAGCTCCAGTCACCATTCAGCAGTAATGATCTAACTGGTTATTATTATGAGCCGAAAGGATTAAGAGTTCCAGCTAAAGAATTTATTTGACTTCATCAATAGAGAAGTGCAGAACGCACCAACGCACAACAGCCAGTAAACATGAAATCGGATTCTGCTTTGCGTTCCGTGGAAATTAATTATTAAAGCATATAAGTGCTAAAGTAATAAGTCCTAACCACATGGTGTAATTATATGCCATATGTTAGTCATGTGACCATTACACCTACCTATATTGATTGACATTCAAAATCGAGATGCCCTTCCCTTCCCCCTCTTTTCAAGGCTATAAAGGTGTGGGGGGGAATTTGTGTCCATATAGCCAGATCAGAGCTATGGTGTGGATGAACTTGAGTGGTCTGCACAAACTCATCAAACCATATCCTAAAGTGATTATAAAGCTCCACATTTTTCTTTTTAAACAAACCTGTTATACTTACCTGCTCTGTGCCGTGCTTTTGCACAGAGTGGCCCCAAACCTCCTCTTGGGTCCCCACTGGCATTCAGGGCTCCTCCTCCTCTTGGTGCATCCACATAGGAAACCGCTGTCATAGACGACATGGTTCGGTCCCGCTCTCTGCTCACAGAATTTGATTGACAGCAACTGGAGCCAGTGGCTCCCACTGCTGCCTCTGTGAGCAGAATAAGGCTGGAATACACACATGTGCGATGCGGTTTTGAAGGTCAGTTTTCACAGCAAATTACAAAGCAGTTGTTCTGCAGTTCATGGCTGGTTCAGATGCGGTTTAGGACAGAATTTGACCCTGGGTTCACATCAGTGTGGTAAATCCCATGTGATTCGCACAGGAACCGCACTGCATTCATGTACAATCACATGCGATTTATGTGCGGTGCAATTGGAGCCATACATTTTGTATGTATGCAACCGCACCAAAAACGTGCAGGACCTTTTTTTTGGTCCGCACTAGAATCGGATCACATGGGCATTCACACCTATACAATCCGATTCTGCACATCGCACCGCGTTTTGCGGACTGCTTTCGGGGTGTTGTTAGCTTAACATACACACCTGCAGCGGTTTGCATTAACGGGGTGCCAGTCTGATGCGGTGCGGAATTTGCACTGAAAACGCGTGTGAACCAGGGCTTAAGAGAGAAGACCGTGCTGAAATTGTGTTAAAAAACTGATGACATGTGCGATTCAGAAGCTGTTCCCATAGAAGTCAGAGCCTGAATTCACACCAGACCTGGACCACACTACTCAGAAAACTGACAGGACTTTTTTTTTCTTAATATATGCACTGACTCTGTAAACCAACTGCACCAGATATACGTGAACAAGCAGAATAGAAAGCAATGTTATTTCACATGTCGTGAATTGGATAGGGTTCAAAACACATCCAATTGGCATATATGTGAACTGGCTCTAAGAGGAGAAAGCCGCTCAGATGGGCACAGTACTGAATCAAGAAAGGACTCCGATAAGTATAAGAAGGGTGAGGTGGCTATACAAATAGAGGGACATTTTATAATATAAAGCAGGGAATGCATTAGGATAAAAAATATCCAGTCTTTCCAACCACTTAATGGAGCTGGATTTGTGCACAATCATACTGGAGCAGCTGAAGCAGAAGAAATAGCTTTTATCATAAATTGTCATCACAAGGTTGAAAGCACATTGTCTGAAATCTTTGTATGGTGTAGTGTTAACAGTATCCTTCACTGGAAACACCTGAACTCAATAGTTTGGAGGGATGTTCACACAGATTTTCCCCATACAGTGTAGGTGGGATAGCCAGGTATGTCCAAACAATTGGTTATGTATGGCTAGTGTTTCTGAATGGTTGTGTCTTAATTGTAGTGTCTTATTTCCTTTGCAGAATCTGAGTACAAGTGAGGGGGTGAGCAAAGAAATGCACCACCTACAGCGCATGTTCCTCCAGAACTGCTGGGACATATCCACCTACGGAGCGGCCTTCTTCACTGGTCAGATATTCACCAAGGCAACTTCCAGCAGCAACAAGGTCATCCGGGTCTTTGTCAGCGTTAATGTCAATGGGCTGCACCTCCTCAACCTGGAGACCAAGGTACCAGGGTGGCGAAAATTATAGTAGAAGTTATGACTGAGTAGATGGAGGAGGTTAATATTGATATAGTCAGTGGTCAGATATCCACAACAGAATATTCTGTTCTACTGTGGACATTACAGTGACCAAAGATTATGCATACTGCAGATCACATTGCCATGATCAGGCCATAAGGGAGGGACATTGTCTCTGCAGCTCCAACATGGACATAGTGACAAAGTACTGCAGCTTGTGCTTGGAATCTCAAGGAGACAGAAGATGCCAGTTAGCAATTTTCGCTCAATAGGGGCCACCAAAGCCACATTTGTGTAGGTTGGGCCATTCAAGATATGATTAGACACACTAGTTACTAAAGATGTATCTACTTATTGTGCCAAGCTTTCTACAAGCAGCTCTTCATATTCCATTCCCAAGCAGTTCTTTGCGTAAAGGTTATAGACCACAGGTATCATTTTAAGTTAGAGCACTCAAATAGCTCTTCCTGCTTTGCTTCTTTTAGCTACGTCCCGATTGCTGGCGCCCGTCAACAGAATAGCAAAATGTTGGCTCTCCTGGACTCCCAAAGTCCACATAGCTGCTTCTTCACAAAACCCTTCAGAACAGGGACTGGTAGGGAGGCCTCGACAAGTGTTCCATGTTTACAATTCCAAAAAGCAGAACTATCCAGATTTAAGGATTCACAAACTCTGTACCTTTAACAACGTTGCAGTACCATAGCCTCTACCCAACATGTTTCGTGTGGCTGGCAGGTGATGCCTTCTGTGCAACTTTAACAAAACCTATCATAAAAATTAAACTAGAGATGTAAAGTGAAGAAGCCTAGAGATACAGGTAACTGCATAGGCAACAGCCTCCCAAACCTTCCTGTCATGTCCAAGTTCTAATGCTGAATGTCGCTCATTCTGCTCCCCACGTTTTAGTGATTAACCCTTCACTATATTGGGCACACTTACTGGGCTTATGGACACTCTTCAGAGTTTTGTCTGTCAGAATGGCCTGACATTTTCCCACAACAGGTAAATTCGGCAAGACCGCTTCATGTATACCGCCTAGGAATCTTGGCTTTATACCTGCGGCTGCTTTACTTTAATTACAAGATTGTCTTTTAATCAGTTTCTACCATGAATAACTCTTTCTATTTTTTCATCCCTAATGGAATTCAATCAATTCTACCTAATGGTGATGATAAATATTTATAAGAATGTACTTTGAGCATGCTGTGGCCTTTAATTATACATGTGGCCAGTAGCCATTGGGTAGTGCATTTTCCTGTGGGTGCTTTGTGGAGGAACATAGTTGGGTAACATAAGTATGCCTTGATACGGAGAGAAGTTACATTCACGCTGGAACGTTTTAGAATTTAGAGCTTCTGTTGAGTGATATTTAGTATAATGTGGAGTGCAATGTCTTACAACATTATAGGATGGCTTCAGCCATCAGGTGATGGTTAGAGACAGTATGGCCGCCCCATACATGTATGGTCCTTCCTCATCTCACTGCTCTCACAGATCCTTTGTTGTGATTTCAGGCTTTGTTGATCAGTCTAAAGTTTGGTGGCTTTAAGTGGCAGTTGGGTGACGGGGACACCTGCTTCCAAATCCACAGCATCCATAATATGGAGAACAAAATGAGTTTCATTGTACACACGAAACAGGTACGTGCCTGGTGTTAATATAGTAAATGTTGTGCCATTCAGCCTTAAGCATTTTGTCATTTGATTCCTGAAGTGGACAGTGTTCAAGATGAACAATCAAATTATTCTGAATATGCCCATTCACACCTATAGCATAGAGCTTGAATGGTATGTGGGCAAATTTGGTGAAGAATCACAAATATTTGGCACCATAGACATTAATGGAAATGCCTGAAAAACACTGTTACACATGATTTTCACCCCCATTTAAAAGATGTACTTTGCACCGAAATGTATTTTGATGCATTACTATTGATTTCAATTGAAAACGAATGTGACAAAAATGAAAAGTGTGGATGATCAGTTAGATTTGGATTAAATCATGAGGATGTAGTCAATACTATAGCAAAAAAAAAAAAAACATATTTTTGAATGTGCTGACTGATTTTTTGTGCAAACCTTTGTACAAAAACCTACCAACGTCTAGCCAGCTTAAGGTTCCTCCACTTCTCAAGGATTGCAGCTTCGCTCTTTACAACCAGTGGCCTAACTTTATCCATAGCAGCACATGAAGCTACTATGGGGCCTGAGGATGGGAAGGGGGCCGCCATTGGAAGGTTATTGAGGCAAATTAAACATAGAAGACCTGTGGGCATGTGAAGATGATACAGATCCAGTACTGTATCCTCATTAACAATTCACAAGTTTGCAATTGAAGATAGCCCTGATCCCCTGTAAAGTTTCCAGGCTGGAAGTGCTGACATCAGATGCACAGGGGGAGTCTTTGGTTTTTGGTAAGGTGGTGGGGTGCCAGTAGTCACATCTTCTCCTTGCTTTCCCTCTTCCCCATCTGTGAGTAGATTTTACTGCCTTCACAGCTTCTGGGTATCTCTGCAGCACTCTGAAATGAACCATTTTTGTCCAACATAAAACAAAATCTCCAGTGTCTCCTCAGCTAAAAACTGATAAGACAGCTGAGGTATGTAGCTACTGAAAAAAAAAAAGCCAGAGTTTAAATAAGTTTGTATCCTAGTCACAGAGTAATTTTGCAGGAGCACTAACAAATATCTAATAATGTAAAATACCATTCTGGTTGTTATTAATATTATTGTTATTATTATTATAGCTACTTCAACTATTATACTATGGCTTCCATTGGGACTCTGTTGCACCTGACAGGATCAATCAAAATGTTGCTATGGATTTTTGTAATCTGTAGTTTACAACGCAGAGATTGCTGAAGTGGTTTTAAGAAAAGCTGACCTTTCCATTCACCATTCAGTCAGTTTGCAAAAGGACATTGCGGGGAGGGGGGGGGAGAGATCAACAGCAAAGTGCATTAAAAAAAAAAAAAAAATCCTGCAATGTGTACTGATTTATTTACTTTTTTTTTTTTTTTTTTTTTTAAAGAAACACTAGTATTGCGTTTTAAACCTAATGCCTACATTTTGTTTTCTTGTCTTGCTAACAGGCCGGCCTTGTTGTGAAATTGTTGATGAAGCTGAGCGGGCAGTTTATACCCGGAGATAAGAGCATGACAGAACGATACGGCTACGGGTAGTAAAAGTGGCTGCTGTCCACTCTCACCGTTCTCCTGTGTACTGCCTGCTTACACAGTGTCTCCAGAGCAAATGGACTCTCCTCACCAATGCCTTCAAAATGGACAGAATGGCAATCACTGCCCATCCAGCTGCTTTTTTTTAAATATATATATTTTTATATGTTCCCAAACTTTCCTAGGCCTGATCCTTGAAATGCTGTAGAATGCTTGTATTTATTAAATATAGCCTATATATAAAAAATATCGTTGGCGTTTATCAGTTGTGTTTTTGTTTTTTTTTTGGTGTGTTTGTTTTTTTTATTGTCCAAACAATGGGTTTTAGTGATTTTATCACTTTGAAGTGTTCTCTTTTGCCATGTAACATTTTGAGTGATTTTGGTAGTTTTTCACATTTCATAAGCGTTTTTTGTTCTCCCCCTCTGTCAACATCTGTCCCTTCCCAGCTGCCTCACTACTCCTCTTCTGACACCTATCTGTCTTGACTCTCCTCCACTGACATCCATCCCTCTCCTCCGCCACCTCATCCCCCTCTGCTAGCATCTATCCCATATTGCCCTTGGACCCTTTCTGAGATGCCTCACATCCACCTCTGCTGACATTCATCCCAAATGACATCCTTCCCCAGCCATTCTGCTGACATCTGTCCATTCCCAACTGCCTCATGACCCATTGACATCCATCTCTCCCCCTTTACTGCCATCCATCTCTCCTTGCATGCCTTACCCCCCTCCCCCCAATAGCTAACATACATCCAGCTCCAAACACCTCAACCTCTTACCGCCTCCTTTGCCATCTATCCATATACCTTTTTGGTGATAGTTAATTGCATCAGAGCCATGAACTGTTCTAGACCAGTGGTCTACAAACTGCTGGGCGGGGGGTTGGGTGGAAGTGGCCCTTTGCTTGCCTTTATCTGGCCCTTGGGGCACTATTCCATCAAATTACACCAATGATCATGCACCATTTCCCTTTACTGACACAATCAATGAGACACTATTCTTCTCATTGGTATCACTAATGGGGCATTATTCATCCCATTAAAACCAATGATGGGGCCCTGATGGCGGGGCATTTTCTAATCCCACTGACCAAAGTCCGCCCCCCCTAAAGCCTGAAGGACAGTAAACTAGCCCTTTGATTTTAAAGTGGTTCTAAAGGCTCAAGGTTTTTACCTTCATGCATTCTATGCATGAAGGTAAAAAAACACCTGTGTGCAGAGCCCCCCCCCCCCCCCCGATTCTTACCTGAGCCCCCTGCGATCCAGTGATGTTCATGATCGCCTCAGCTGTATGGGGACTCTCCCTCCTCATTGGCTGAGACAACAGTGAGAGCTCATCAGTAGCCAGTGAGGAGAGAGCAGGGTGGTGGGGCCAAGCCACAGCTGAATGTGTTTTATGGAGGCATAAAGCAGCGGCTTGGAAGCGAGCAAGCAGTGGTGCCCCCAGGAAACCTGTCACCAAAAAAATCATCACAAAATGGATTTTTTTCCCCCTATGTGAAGGCACATAAAATCCCTACCCAAAAAATATTTGAGGCCCGCATCCCCACATATACGCATGTATGAATGCAAACACATGAGTTGAGGGCCCTACGCACAAAAATGTCAATTGTGATTCACATGTTGCTTATCGCCACACACATCGGAGTGAGAGAATATTTCTAGTACCAGACCTCCTCTGTAACACCAAACTGATTACCTATAGGGGGTTTTTAAAGCGTCTCCTATGGAAAATATATAGTATTAACGTTTGTCGCCATTTCGCAGGCGCATACAAATTTAAGGTTTGACATGTTGGGTATTTATTTACTGGGTACAAGCTCATCTTTTATATCTTACCAAAAAAAAATGGGTAATTTATTGCGTTTGTGTGCCCTAAAATTAACTTTAATGTATTTGTTTACTGAAATTTTGCAGTTCCTTGACTGTAACATAAAATATTGCAACTATCACTACTTTATTCTCTAGGGTTTCTACTTTCAGAAAATATATAATGTGTTGGGGGTTTATGCAATCTTCAGGCCTAAAATTATTTTTTTCGTTTACACGTGTGCCAAAAAAATGCAAAAATGGCTCTGGCAGTGAAAAGGTTATGGTTTGGAGACCGCTGCTCTAGACTGATGTATTCATGCTGCTTCTCTTACAATAAACCCCATGGTGATTTGCATTCTCTAGACTGACATAAGCAGTTCTGATGTTTATGTTACCCAGAGGAAACATTACACCTTACAGAGAACCCTTTTATTAGTAACCATGTATCCCAGTGATCATGTATCCCGGTCTCCTCCCAGTACAGATCATCATGAATCAGCAACAGTAAAGATCATCATGAATCAGCATTTTTTTTTTTTAAATCTTTCCTTTCCATGATCACTAACCACCATCAGGATCAGTGTCTCTGTAATACCCAAACTGCTTCTTCTTTGGGGAATTGGTAAACTGAATTTTCCAATGATAACTGATTAGCACTTGTGTTGGGTAAACTGCAGCATAGACAAATATTTACTTCACATAAATTGACGGAAATGGGGAGAATGCTGTGCTTTCAATTATATTCTCAGCAAAATTTGTAAAAACTCATCATCCCAGTCTAGTCATGATGTTGGGTACTCTCTCTTGTCTGCATTACGGAACGCCATACTGCGCTATATTGTAACGCTGTTATATGCAGAAAGGTACTTGGTTTGCCCCGAACACCCATTCAGACCAGCGGCCTATTTGTGTTTTTTTTTCGTGTGTGTTTATTTTTGGTTTTTTTTGCGTTTTAACTTACCAGCTTTTGATGGACTGACCTTTTAAATTCTATACAATATATGGCCAAACACTTGCAGACACCTAACCATCACACCTTTTTAAATGGTCAAAAGTATGTGGACCTTTTTTTAGTCTGAAAATTAAATCCTGATAGATCACTGCAGGCTGGCTCTTTTTGATGGTATAGCTATGTAAAACATTATAAATAAGTGCCTATACTGTGTAGAATTCAGTAATGCGCTGTCTTGCCCTGTTCTTCACATGCTCATTTGCACTCTGTTTTTGGAACTGTGCCAAAAATCAGCACAGATTAGGGAGGGAGAGAAGAAAAGCAGGAGAGGTGACAGGACAAACTCTGCTGCCAGAGAGACACAAAGTTACGCTAAAACCTTGTACACTCAAGCTGAAATCGATCAGTTTGGCAGGAACTGTCAAACTTTTGGCCTGTGTACACAGCTGTCCTATAGAGGCCGGTCTCGCAACCAGCTTCTGTCGCACAGGCATGCTGGAAAACCAATGGCTGCCAGTGCTGATCAGTGTATCCTGCTGCGGAGGGGGTTTGAGGAGTCCCCCCGTCAGATTAAAAAGGCACAGCGGGGGAGATCACTGCACTAACATTGCTTGTGTTAATACAGCAATCTCTCCTCTCCTACTGTGTACCCCACTTTACAAGGATGTGTCTTCTTATCTCCCTGATATCCCCTTCTTACTCCCTCATGGGCAGCCTGTGAACTTCAGCACTGTAAAACCTCTGTCAGCATTACGCTTTAATTGAGCCAAGACATACAATCAAGGCTGGAAATGTACATATTTTAATTTCAGAAAGTAACAAAGTTTTTGAGACCAAGGAGAGGGGGATAATTTCCAATAAGGAAGTGACTGCTGTGGGCTTCAACAAAATGGCGGCCTTCTGCAAGAAGAAACGAGCAAAGCTGGAGGGAATTTACAGGAAACACTAATTTTGGTAGTATAATTATTAATGTGGAATGTTTCTGCTTTTGTTGAAGTACATTAGTTGTTATTAAACTGTTATTGGTAAAGTTCTACTTTAATCAAACATTTGGAAACAAAATCACAGGATACTCACTATCCATGCAATGTGTTACTTGTGCTGATGGTTGCTTCTTTAGTTGAAATCTGAAGTCCTCTGAACCCCCTACCTCCACAGCGGTAGTTTCTTAGGGCTGTGGGGGCTAATGAAGTGGAGGGAATTGTGACAGGCATTCAACAATATCGCTGACCCTCTGCCCACCTCCTCTATTCATAGAAGCTGTACTATAGTTTCCATGAATGAAAGAAAGGTCTGTCTCCATTTATGGAGCACTTTTCATTCATATAAGTTATAGTACTACATCTATGAATGAAGAAGGTGGGTGAAAAGGATGGATAATAATCACTTTTAATGAGTGCATGTCACAGGTCCCTCAGTTCTATTAACTCGGCACTGGAAGACTACCAGTGGGAAGAGGGGGTGGGGACAGAGAACTTTGGATTTCAACTAAAGCAGCAGCCATCAGCACAAGGGCCGTGTCTCATTGATATTAAGTACAGTCCCTTGTGCTGATTTCTTTTCATGTTTGACTAAACTTAGGCTTTAATTTCAAGTGTTTCCATGCTTTGTAGGTGGTGCAACTCTTAACATAGAAATTCTACATCTATACCATTTGGAAGATGTACACTATATGACCAAATGCTAGAGGACACCTGAGTTGAGGTGTTTCCAGTAAAATGTAGCTATAGCATACATAGATATTTGTGTGCTTCCAACCTTGTGGAAGTTTGGAGAAGGTTCTTTTATTTTTTTTGTTCCAACTTGGCTGTGCTCCTATGTACAAAACCAGCTCCATAAAGACATGGTTTGATGTGGATGAAAACTGGTGGCCTGTGCAGAACCCTGATCTCAGCTCTACTGAACACCAAATGGGTGCTAGGTCTTCTCATCCAACATCAGTGCCTAGCCTCACAAATACTCTTAGTGGCTGTTGAAGCCACAAAGGGGGAACAATACAATATCAATGTTACATAGTTAGTCTGGCTGGTAAGAGACAAAAGTCCATCCAGTTCAACCATATATAAAAAAAAAAAAGTTATAATCCTACACCCACAGCTGATCCAGAGGAAGGCAAAAAAAAAAAATAGCAAAGCATGATCCAATTTGCTCCTGTAGGGGGAAAAAAGCCTTCCTGATCCCCCAAGAGGTAATCGGATATTCCCTGGATCAACTATACAGATAAATGTCAGTATCCAGTTATATTCTGTGTATCTAAGAAAGAATCCAGGACTTTTTTAAAGCAATCCTTTGAATCGGCCAGAACCAAATCTTGAGGGAGTCTATTCCACATTTTCACAGCTCCTACTCCGAAGAAATCTTTCCATGTTTGGAGATTAAATTTCTTTTCCTCCAGACGTGAAGAGCGCCCCCTTGTTCTCTGTGATGACCTCAGGATGAATAACTCTACACCGAGTTCACTATATGAACCACTGATGTATTTATACATGGAGATCATATCCCCCCCTTATGTATTATACATGGAGATCATATCCCCCCTTATGTATTATACATGGTGATCATATCCCCCCTTATGTATTATACATGGAGATCATATCCCCCCTTATGTATTATACATGGAGATCATATCCCCCTTATGTATTATACATGGAGATCATATCCCCCCTTATGTATTATACATGGTGATCATATCCCCCTTATGTATTATACATGGAGATCATATCCCCCCTTATGTATTATACATGGAGATCATATCCCCCCTTATGTATTATACATGGTGATCATATCCCCCTTATGTATTATACATGGAGATCATATCCCCCCTTATGTATTATACATGGTGATCATATCCCCCCTTATGTATTATACATGGAGATCATATCCCCCCTTATGTATTATACATGGTGATCATATCCCCCTTATGTATTATACATGGAGATCATATCCCCCTTATGTATTATACATGGAGATCATATCCCCCCTTATGTATTATACATGGAGATCATATCCCCCCTTATGTATTATACATGGTGATCATATCCCCCTTATGTATTATACATGGAGATCATATCCCCCCTTATGTATTATACATGGAGATCATATCCCCCCTTATGTTTTATACATGGTGATCATATCCCCCTTATGTATTATACATGGAGATCATATCCCCCCTTATGTATTATACATGGAGATCATATCCCCCCTTATGTATTATACATGGAGATCATATCCCCCCTTATGTATTATACATGGTGATCATATCCCCCTTATGTATTATACATGGAGATCATATCCCCCCTTATGTATTATACATGGTGATCATATCCCCCTTATGTATTATACATGGAGATCATATCCCTCCTTAATCTCTTCTCAAGTGAGAATACATTCAGTTCCTCTAATCTTTCCTCATAGCTGAGCTCCTCCATGCCTCTTATGAGTTTGGTTGCCCTTCTCTGTACTTCCTCCAGTTCCCCAATGTTCTTTTTGTGAATTGGTGCCCAAAACTGAACCTCATATTCCAGATGAGGTCTTACTAATGATTTGTACCGGGGGAAATGATATCTCTCTCTGGAGTCTATACTTCTTTTAATACAAGAGAGGATTTTGCTCACTTTAGAAGCCGCAGCTTGGCATTGCATGCCATTATTAAGCTTGTGATCTACCAGAACTCCCAGATCCTTCTCCACCATTGATTCCCCCAGTTGTACCCCCCCCCCCCCCCAGTATGTATAATGCATGCATATTCTTAGCCCCTAAGTGCAGAACCTTACATTTATCAACATTAAACCTCATTTGCCGCATAGTTGCCCAATTACACAGTGCATTGAGGTCGGCTTGTCAGTTGGAGACATCCTGTAAGGACGTTATTCCACGGCACAGCTTGGTGTCATCTGCAAAGACTGAAATGGGATTTATAATCTCAGACCGTATATTGTTTATAAATATATTAAAAAGTAAGGGTCCCAACACTGAACCATGGGGTACACCACTGACAACCCTAGACTATTCAGAGTATGAATCATAAACCACTACTCTCTGAATACCATTTTTTAGCCAGTTTTCTATCCATTTACATACAGATTTTTCCAAGCCCATAGACTTTACCTTACACATTAGCCTTGTGTGGGGAATTGTGTCAAATGCTTTTGCAAAATACAAGTGCACCACGTCCACCGCCACCCCTCTGTCCAAGTATACCACGTCCACTGCCACCCCTCTGTCCAAGTATACCACGTCCACCGCCACCCCTCTGTCCAAGTATACCACGTCCACTGCCACCTCTCTGTCCAAGTATACCACGTCCACCGCCACCCCTCTGTCCAAGTATACCACGTCCACCGCCACCCCTCTGTCCCAGTATACTACGTCCACCGCCACCCCTCTGTCCAAAGTTTTGCTCACCTTCTTATAAATAGAAATCAGATTTGTTTGACAACTTCTGTCTTTCATGAATCCATGCTGTCTGTTGCTTAAAATATTTTTTTTCCAGCAAGAACTCATCTATGTGGTCTTTTATTAAACTCTCCAATATCTTCCCAACTATAGAAGTTAAACTAACAGGTCTATAATTACTTGGTAAAGATTTTGATCCCTTTTTAAATATTGGCACCACATTGGCCTTACGCCAATCCAGTGGTACTATGCCAGTCATTAAAGAGTCCCTAAACATTAGAAACAATGGCTTTGAAATGACAGAGCTCAATTCTTTAAGACCCCGTGGGTGTATGCCATGCCGTCCAGGTGCTTTATTCACCTTTATACTGTCTAAATATTTCTGGATCATATCAATCGTGAGGATCATCTGGAGCTGTGTCAATACCATGCCCATTATGGACAAGAGCTCCCCCATGCTCCTTTGTATACACAGAGCTGAAGAAGGTATTTAATAAACTTGCCTTCTCTTTGTCCCCAGTCACCCACTCTAGATTATTCTGTAAAGGGCCTACATGCTCGGACCGGACCTTTTTACTATTAATATATTTGAAGAATTTTTTAGAGTTGGTCCTGCTATCTTTTGCAATCTGTCATTCGTTTTCAATTTTTTCGGCCTTTATTTGCTTTTTGCATATTCTGTTATATTCTTTGTAATGTTTAAATGATGATAGCGTTCTTTCCTTTTTATATTTAATAAAAGCTCTTTTTTTCTTATCTATAGCTTTTGTACCTTGGGCCATAAGCCACATAGGTTTGAGCCTTTTAAACTTGTTGCCCATGGGAATATATTTTGCAGTGTGTTCACATACAGTCTTTTTGAAGAACTCCAATTTCTGTGTTGTGTTCATTGATGCCAATATTCCCTCCCAGTCTAAGTCTTGGAGACCAGCTCTCCTCAGCCTTGGAAAATTATCTCTTAAAATTGAGCGTTTTTATTTTTCCCGTATGTGCTTGCTGTATACAGCTAACAATAAATTAAATCATGTTATGGTCACTGCTACCCAGATGTTCTTTTACATGGACATTCACAATAAACTCTGCATGGTTTGAGATTACCAGGTCCAGAAGAGCATCATTCCTAGTTGGGGCCTCTATGAACTGTACCATAAAATTGTCCTGTAGTAGGTTTAAAAATTTTTGCCCTTTAACTGTTCCTGCAGTACCATTACTCCAGTCAATTTCTGGGTAGTTAAAATCGCCCATTATTATCACTGTCCCAGCCCTTGCAGCCCTTTTGATCCGTGCAAGGAGCTGAGTCTCCACCTCCTCATTAACACTGGGAGGCCTTAAACTCCATTGATTACCTTCGTAGTACGCCCCCCCATGTGCTGTTCCACCCATAATGCTTCTGCCTCATCGCACTCTCCATCAACTACGTCCTATTTCACACTCACTCTGAGATCACTTCTCACATAGAGACATACACCACCACCTTGTCTCTCCGAAAGAGAACATAGCCAAATATTAATGGCCCAGTCATGTGAAGAATGAAGCCAAGATTCAGCAACACCAATTAAATCCTAGTTCTGTTCATGTACTAAAGCTTCCAACTCACCTGTTTTGCTTGGCAGACTTCTGCCATTGGTGAACAAGCACTTTAATTAATTGACACATTGTGCACACGTATTTTGCATTTTTTTTATTTTCATACAAATGGTACCAATTCCAATAGTTGTTTGTAACATGGGAACCTTCTTATCTGCCATAGCCCTCCCCCCATCTTTCCCCATTCCACCCACCAAAAAGTACTGACCCCTGTCTGATCTGTCTACCCTGTTATAATCTAATTCTCCCTCCCCCCTCTATGTCCATCATTTTGGAATGTCCAATGCATATATAGTTGTGATGGCCAGATGTTCCCAAACTTTTGGCCATATAGCGTACATGTAGTGTACACGGCTTTGCACCTGAAATATACAACCTTGCAGACGAGAGCTCCGAATTATATGTTTATTAGCGATAATACAATTGTATGCGAGTACCCATGCCCTGCCCATCAGATGCTCTCCTTAGATATGTGACAGTCCATACTTTTATAGGGTTTTATATGGCTTGTTGCCCACCTTTATGCTTATCAGTTACACTCCAGAATATTTGCCTTTTACACTTCGGGATATCTTATCGAGACATTTTATCAAACATTCATCATTACTCTGCAGTTTTTGACAACTTACATAACTTTACATAAAATATCTTTTATAAGCCTTTGGTAGTAGCAGAAGCCATTTTAACTCCAGAAGCCATTTTGACTGCTAATGGAGCAGAATACATTCACTTAATGATATATGATAGCAATAATAGCCATGTCTTATATAATGAACCTTAATATATATATGTATTAATTAGTTTAAACACTCTTATTTAATTATAATATATTACTATGACGTAGGATATAGTAAGGATCACTTTTATCCCTATACACAGGCGTTGGATAAAACCTTGTCTTTTCTGTGCTATTGGGGTGTGTTCTATAAAAAAAAAAAGATATGAGCTGGATCGCTTCTCTATCATACATTCAGCAGTCTAGTGGTTTGAAACCTATCCCAGAATGGTGACAACTGGGAACACAGTATGGAACCTCAGCAATGGTTTGACCACTTCTTCCACTGGAGTTGAGCCCTCCAACACTGCCAGATTGTAAGGCCTCATGTACACTGCAGCTGCTAAACTGACGTTTAGGAGCAGTTGGGCGGTTTTTTCTGAAGCGCCTGAACTCTCATCTATGTTATCCTATGTGTCCATGTACACATAGTCATTTAGAGGAGTTTACAGGTAGCTGAATTTACTAGCATTTCTCTGAAAGCACAAAAACTGAGTTCAGGAAGAGTATACCGGCATTTTTAAACGTCAAATGCTCATAAACGCACCAAATAAATTAAAATTCTGGCCAATTAAATAAACTTCCATACACCAAATGCGGCTAAACTCCCTTACAGGAAAGTATAAATATGACAACAACCTGGTTAGTGTTTTCAAGTAAATACTGAAATCCAATTAGACAAATGAAAAACCGATGGTCAAAATGCACAAAGTCTGGGTTTCGAAAGACTGAAAAAGGACAGTTTGACCATTTTGCAGCAATACACCTCAAACCACTGTCTACAATAGCAGTCCTATTCTAGCAGTGTACTCAAAGGGTACAGTGAGGGTAACCTGTAAGTGCACTATTCCACCATCATACAAGCACAAACCATGTCAAAAAAAGCAATACTTGAGGACCCAGTTAGATGTTACTGGCACACAAGTTGGCAATCTGCATCCTTTCATTGCACAATGGAATGCATTACTGGCAGAAACATGATGTGTGGTTGGCTGTGTGGCCCATAACAGTCCTACTATTCTATGCTGTGGCTACATTAGCTATGTACTGTAGAAATCTGTCCTAATGACCAATCATAAACTAGCAGTCAATTTCAACGTAGGAATTCTGTACCAAGACCCGGGGCGGACTGACAACTCATGGGGCCCCCAGGCAATAGGGGATCATGGGGCCCCTGTGTCCTTGCTTAAACTCAAAAAAGCCTATGAAAAAGGTACCAGGGGCATCTCATGGGGCCCCCTACTGACTCCGGGCCCTTGGGCAGTGCCCGAATATCCAAATGGTCAGTCCGCCCCTGACCAAGACAGCCCAACAGTATCAAGGTTTATAGGCAGTTTATATATTGACTTGTTGCTTGCTCTTCAGGTCTTTGGTTATACATCTAGCACCAAGCTTCTCTTCTCCCTGGAGTCCTGGCTGAATGGAGAAGCAGGGAGCACCCTTCACTATTTGAGACTGAGGAAATCCCAGCCAGAGAATGGTTTATAATGTGCAGGAAATCTTGGGAAGAGGATTTCAAAAGATTCCCTTTTGACATCAGAGTACAATACCAAAAGAGGACCAAAATCTGAGAGAATGTTAAACAGAAGTGGTGTCCGTATGTTGTTCATTAGTTGGAACTGGTCTGGGTTCAGAGGAAAAGCAAGAGAACAGTTGTCTTCCTATGTTATTGTAAGCAAATCGAAAGTACATCAGGTGACCCATGGCTACGAAAGACACTGAAATTAGAACAAGTAGGCCAAAAGCCTCTGGGTTGGGTCCTAGGATCACCATAATGAAATGGAGCAGGTCCAGCAGGTTATTCATGGAGTTCTGGATGCCACTTATGATGCCTCTTTCAGATTCCATCACATTTTCCTGAAGTAGTTGTGTGACTGTGAGGTCAAATGACCAAAGTCCTGAAAAGAAAAGCATATATTGTAAAATAATCTTCTGTGAATAGACCCATTCATACACATTCCTGCCTCTGAAGAAGTGCAAAGCATATTGCTTCTACCACAGTCATAAAATACATCTGCCATCATGGCTGGGTTAATATGAATCTGTTTTGTGCACGTATGAGAGAAACAATTGAGTACTGTCTGTGATTTATTTAATTATTTATTTCAGGTACTTATATAGCGCTGTCAATATACGCAGCGCTTTACACATATATATTGAACATTCACATCAGTCCCTAACCCTCAAGGGGTGTACAATCTAAGTTCCCTAACTCAGATTCATACATACACATATTAGGGCCAAATTAGACAGGATCCAATTAACCTACCAGCATGTCTTTGGAGGAAACCGGAGCACCCGGAGGAAACCCACACAAGCACAGGGAGAACATGCAAACTCCATGCAGGAGGCGCCATGATCAGAAATCGAACCCATGACCCATTTACTGCAAGGCAGACGTGCTAACCACTAAGCCACTGTGCTGCCCCAATACTTTTTTTATTTGCACTAACATATAATTTTGAGGACGCTTTCGGGGAGTGCACCTATGAGAAAACCAGTGCTAGCCACTGTGCTTTTATTTACTTAAAATACCTTCCCAACATAATGTATAGAGTGCAGTAACCCATATCTTTAATTTAGAAAAAGGAAGGGAGGAAAAGAGGGAAGGAGGGAGGAAGAGAAAATATCAAAGAAACAATGAAAGGGAAAGATGAAGGCAGACAAGGAAGGAACGGAAGGAGAAGAGTAAGAAAAGAGAAAGGAAAAGAAAAGGATTTTTACTTGCACATACCAATTCTGCATGTAATGATCCCAGCAAAGAGAAGACTGACAGAGGTCAATGGGATGGAAACATCATGAGGTTGGGTGGTAGTTGAGTTGAAGTCATTCAGTATACTCTGTATAGTGCTTGTCAAGTTCACTTGATGCACAGCAGCTGAAGACACTGTGGAAACTGGTTGTCCTCCAAATAAATGAGTTCCAAGATTTTCAAATGGAGAAACATTAAGATCAAATGGACTTCCAGGCATAAAGACTGACACCATGCAAAGAACAAGGCAGAAGAGCTGAGCTATTCCGGATATGAAGCCAGTACGAACCAGGCCACACATCCGCCTCAACCAGGTGAAGGCCACAGTTCCTATGATGCCAAAAACAGCAGATGCTCCCATAAGAAGGCTGAGAACGAAAGCGCTCAGCCCTTGTGTGTAGGCATAACCGGTGGTAATGCCATCAAATCCGAGGACAGTCATGTAGAGGAAAGCGAGTCCCATTCCGGCCCAGAACACTGGTTGCTTGTAGTAGGCCACCCAGCCATCTTTTAATGTGCGGAATGGTTTTGTCAATCTTTCAAAGCAGCCGGGTACTTTAGTCATTTCAATTGATGACTCTCTTTCTGCCCCAAGGAGGCCAGCTTCTACAGGGTTCTCATGGTGGTTTGAGGTCGCATCTAAAACGTCGGGAAGAAAATCATAGAACACAAAATATAAATTCAAACTATTTCATATTCAAAAGAGGAAAATAGGAAACAGGGTATATGCTAAAGATGGATGCCAGTTGGAAGTTTTTGCCTTTACTACAACGATATGGCCTGCACCTTTGTCATGAAATGGTGCAGCCCCACAACACAATCTCCTTAGGAATTCACCTCTGACTAAAAGTATGTCACCAAAGATGACACTATTGCTGGGAATGCCTGCAATCTGGGCAGATTTAAAATAGTAAGCAAGTTATAATTCTGGGGATCCTGTACTGTTGCCATGCTTCAAAGTACAGACATTTAAACAATCTGGCGGTTATAGAAAACTATAGCTGACTGTAGATTGAAAACAGAAAGCTTAGAACACTGTGCCAGGCTTATATTGCTGTGCGTGACTCGAACGTTGACATACTCTTTCTTTTTTTGTGTGGTCCCTGGGCTAGGAATTGTGGGCAAGCATGCCCAACAATGACATACCACAATAAATGAAAGTGAAGCTCTCTTCTAACATTTAGTATTTCTTCTATGAACACAATCACAATACGGTTCATAGTAATGGAAACTTGACTTGTCCTGTAGGAAACTATACACCCACAACATGAATGTAAACAACATGGTTCAGGCCATGTTTGAGCAATCAAAATGGATCTCCACCCTTATGTTTTTTCTTTAGATGGGGCAGGAAAGAATAGACTCCCCCATCAATTCCTTAGAGAATGTATGACCCCAGGAAAGTAATCTTCCCAATCTGTCATGCAGTGGCAAACAGGGCATTCTCCAACTATTCCATACATTGTGTGATGAGAAGGGGGGGTGATTAGGACATAAAACAAGTTTGGAATGACACACCAATCAAAACACAGCAAAGCTATAGGATGTTCTGTATTTTCAACAGTATTTTCTAGGCATCAAACTAAAAGAGACATTACCAATGCCATTGACATTCAGCTGCTGTAGTTCTTGTTCCCTCTTCTTTTCCGACTTAAGAGCCAAAGCTGGTGTCTCCTTGTAGACTTTCCATAGCACCAGGTACTCTCCGCACATAGACGCAAAGTTCCACGCAGCAATGAAGGCACAGCCAATCACAGAAGAGCCAAAGGTTACAATCTGTCCAACAGCCATGGGAGCCAGGATGTTGGTCAGCTGGTCAATCCTCCTCATGGTAGCATTCATATCTGATGTGAATAAAGCTACATATTTTCAGCTGCAACTAAAACCACAAAGCCTGAAGATGGCTTACTCCTAGTTTAACCACTTGCCTACCGGGCACTTTTACCCCCTTCCTGCCAAGGCCTACTTTCAGCTTTCAGCGCTGTCGCACTTTGAATGACAATTGCGTGGTCATGTAACACTGCACCCATCTAAAATGTTTTGTTTTGTTTTTTTTTCACAAATAGAGCTTTCTTTTGGTGGTATTTAATCACCACTGAGTTTTTTACTTTTTGCACTATTAACGAAAAAACAGCAAAAATTTTCCAAATAGACAGCACTGATGGCCACTGATGGGCACTGATGAGGTGGCACTGGTGGGCATTGATGAGGAGGCACTGATGATGCTGCACTGATGGGCACTGGTAGGCAGCAATGATGAGCACTAATAGGTAGTACTGATAGGCTCTGACTGGCAGCAATGGCGGGCGGCACTGACTGGTGGCACAGATGAGTACAAATTAGCAGCACTGCCAGGCAGCACTGTTGGGCACTGATGGGCTGCACTGTTGGGCACTGATGGGCAGCACTGTTGGGCACTGATGAGCAGCACTGTTGGGCACTAATGGGCAGCACTGTTGGGCAGTAATGGGCAGCACTGTTGGGCACTTATAATCAGTGCCCTGATTATCAGTGAAGATGTCTCCTTTGACAGTTGCCAGTTATCAGCAGTACTTTCCTCACACTGACAGCATGAGGAAAGTACTACCAGTAACTGGCAAGTGTATTTACATTGCGGTCAGCTGTGATTGGACACAGCTGATCACATGCTAAAAGGCTGTTGTGGTTGGCCTTTTACCATGTCATGTAATCAGTTGTGTCCAAAGGACACAGCAATTACAGACAGCGCCGGGTGCACACCACTGGGGGCGCATTCTGGGAGGATATCATGGGATGCCCTCTGAGAACTGGAAGACCTCGATATAGCCAGATGACAGCAGGAAGTGCCTAAAGGGCAGATTCTTGTATAGGATGCGGACAGAGTAATGTTCCTCCCACAATCATAAGGACACACCAATATTAGGGCGAGTTTGCAGGACATTGTTCAACCTACTTATATGTTTTTGAATTGTAGAAGGAAATCAGAGAATTTGAAGAATCTCCTTCAAACTTCATCTAGATAGCGATCTGAATCGACCCCAGTCATGCAAGCCACCTTTGCACTTGCTTATTTATTTATTTATTATTACAGGTACTTATACAGCACCGACAATTTACGCAGCGCTTAACATATATATTGTACAGTCACATCAGTCCCTGCCCTTAAGGGGTGTACAATCTAAGGTCCCTAACTCACATTCATACATACACATACTAGGGACAATTTAGACAGGATCCAATTAATCTACCAGCATGTCTTTTGGAGTATGGAAGAAAACCAGAGTACCCGGAGGAAACCCACGCAGACACAGGGAGAACATGCAAACTCCAGACTTGTGATAGTTTTTGAAAATTCCATTATAGCACAATTCCAGGCAAAAAGCTAAACACACGGTTAAAATAAAACTATGCTAGTTCTATTAGGCCAGGCTTGTGATATAGATTCAGATATCCTGCAAGGAGAGAACCCTGACCTCCGCAGCAGTTAATCAGAAGCACAGGGTCAGGGACCTACCCAAGAGGAGCTGATTGGACAGAAAAAGCAGCTGCACAGAGGACATCCCTGTGCTCTCCTGATCTGGAAACAAGTTCATGTTGTAGAACAATGGGGCCTAGACTGTCTCATGTTGCTGATGCTCTCTTTTCTAACTTAGGTCAATGGAAAATGAAAAGATTTTACCTGCTAGTTGGTTTTTGTCCCCTCCGGCAATCACAACAACCCAGTCCCTCTGAATGGTGATAGACATAGCTGTACTTGCCAGATTGGCAACATCTGCTATTAAGATGACGAGGATGTAGCATAAAATCTAGAAAAAGAAGAAATATGACAAAAAGTATCTAGATATCCTTAACTTTTCCTTCTGCCTTGGTTTTAATGGCTTCCTTTTAAGAACTTTTTACAGTGAAAACACAGGAAAATGCAGTCTGGTGTGACGAGCCCTTAGAATGGTCACCGAAAATTACAGACAGGGAAAGATCTGACCAGCCACCTAAAAAGTCATCGCAATCTTTGGCTGATACTAGAATAAGGTCCACCTGCAGTGAAAGTATTGGAGTATTGGGTGGAGAAAAGGAACAACTGGCTATTCACTGCAGAGATATTCTAATATAATGCTCTAATAGTTTAAAGCCGAGTTCCAGCCGTTTTTGTGTTTATTAAAAGTCAGCAAACACTGTAGCTGATGACTTTTAATAAACACAATACTACCCCAATATGCTCAAACCATACTAGAATACAAAAATCAATAAAAATCAATAAAAAATGTGAAAAACATAGTCTCCAAAAAAACAAAAACAAAATTATACACTCGTGTCCAAAACTAAAGTCATTCCCAATTCTGATTCCAATAAGGAAAAATCCCAAATCCTTGTTAACGAGCCCTCCAAATGGCTCCAACGGACAATGAGAACCTCAAAAAAAGAAAAACGTATATAGTGCGTTACCCTTATAAACAAATGATCAAAAATGAACTATAAACAATATGCACTGTGCAACTTCAAATCAAGTGTGACCACATAAGTGAGAAGTGAACACTGTGTAACAACTGTGATGGTGACAGTAGCAATGTATACTTCCAGGTGTAAGGAATAAATATCCTTACCAAATGGCCATAAAACCACGCCTTAATACCACAGGGGGGACCGCCTTCCCAGCCTGAGTATTACTCTTTATGATGTCATCACAGCCTCATAGATGCTTCTCCTAGATGTCATCATGGCTTTAGCAGGAGTACTCCATAGTACTCATAGTACCCATGCTCCACAGATGTAAATGATATATGGAAAGGATATAGTGTAATTCCATATATAATGTTCATATATATATATACTGTATTATTGCTCTTACATTAGATAAATATGAAAACTGCCATATTCCCACGACTCCAAACCTCTGCAGTGTCTGAGCAGCTTCCAGGAGTGTTTTGCAAGAAATTCCACTATTCAAGATGGCCACTCCTAGGTCCAAGTCGCGCAACCTGATTGGTGCAGCAGTCTTCTGGGACCTGTGAAGGTTCTCAGGAGACTGCAGGAGGAAGGAGAGGGCCAAACTTCTGGCTCACTTCACCGTGGCGAACTGAGCCGGAAGTGGGAGTGGGTACCTGTCAAAACCAGGTATCTGCTCGCCCTTAAAAGGTGCCAAAATATTGAAGTGGAGGGAGGGGAGGAGGCAAACAAGCGGAGCTTCCACTTTTAAGTGGAACTCCGCTTTAAAGTGGAACTTTTGGCAGATTGATGGTATCAGTCTCCCGCAGTCCCTGTACATAGTTAATTAGTTAGTCTGGCTGAAAAAAGACAAAAGTCCAACCATTAAAAAAAAAAAAAGTTATAATTCTACACGCACAGTCAGGGGCGGACTGACAACTCATGGGGCCTCCGGGCAATAGGGGATCATGGGGCCCCTGTGTCCTTGCCCAAACTCAAAAAAGCCTATGAAAAAGGTACCAGGGGCATCTCATGGGGCCCTCTACTGACCCCGGGCCCTCGGGCAGTGCCCGAGTTTCCAAATGGTCAGTCCGCCCCTGCCCACAGTTGATCCTATACACAGGATGATAGTTATATTGCCTTCACCCGTAGGCCAGCTGTCTTGTGCCTACTTTCTTCCATATTCCAGTCAAATAGCTAGCAAATTGAGGATATTGGATGAATGATCATTCGTTTAGTTTTTTTTTTGCATGCTAGTCTCATTTCGAAAGTGAAGAGGTTACTAAAGTTATGAAAATTCTTGTATGACTGAAAGAAAACTCGGAAGTGATGTCATGTATTTATATTGTATTTTCGGATGAAAACTGTTCTGATTATCCGAAAATCATACGATCTGCTATCGTACAAGTAAACCTTTACTGCTTTGTCCCTTCAAATAATTTCGGATGAACGCTGTGTGCTAACATTCAGATTATCATACGATCGCTTTGAAAGCGGTATTTTTCGTACGATTTTCTGATCGTGTGTACTAGGCTTTAGTGTCAAACTGGTGAAATCAGACATCATAACCAAACAATGCATGCCAAGGCCAGGAATGATGATCAATAAACAAAATGACTGACCAATAACCATCCTTGATACATGGATAACAGTTCATCTTTGTACAGGAACACCACCATCAAAATAATTCCACAGATGATTACAGAGATGTTCTGCACAGCCAGTGAAGTCCGGGCTACTGTGAAAGATTGAAAGGAAAACAAATAATTAAAACTATATACAACAATGGGGGAGATTTACTAAAACTGGAGCGCTCGGAATCGGGTGCATGGGAGCCAATCAGCTTCCTAACTTCAGCTTGTTCAATTAAATTATTACTAAGCCCCGGACTCTGCATTCACTATATCTGGTCTTTCATAGTACACAGAACACAGAAATGCAATTATTTTACATCTAAATACCTTTTCTCATCAGCAGTTAGAGCAATCTTGTGACTTCTATCAGTGTCCAGCAGAGCACTGGTTACATTTTTCAGGAGGAGTTTTCAATTCTCCCCTGATTGTCCTATGAGGCTGCATAACCTCTGACCCTCTGTCTGGACAGCGGTGATTGGCCCTGTGCTGATCACATGCATTCTCCCACAAAAAAAAACTCTCTAGCAATACACACCAAACTGCACCTTGCCCCCAAGGCTCTGTTCTATCAGCAGATGGATTGGGGACAGTAGAAGAAGGGGAGGCTCAGAGAAGACAGGAACAGACAGATTTTATTACACAATGCAGAAGATTAACCCCTTAGGTTCCACAGTGAGTATAACAATCATGCTTTACTGCATATACAGACTGATTTTACTGTTGTGGGTTTAGTAACAATTTATGCTTTGAAGTAAAATCAGTGTCCAGCAGAGCACTGGTTACATTTTTCAGGAGGAGTTTTCAATTCTCCCCTGATTGTCCTATGAGGCTGCATAACCTCTGGCCTTCTGTCTGGACAGCACTGATTGGCCCTGTGCTGATCACATGCATTCTCCCACAGAAAAAAACTCTCTAGCGATGCACACCAAACTGCACCTTGCCCCCAAGGCTCTGTTCTATCAGCAGATGGATTGGGGACAGTAGAAGAAGGTGAGAATCAGAGAAGACAGGAACAGACAGATTTTCTTACACAGTGAGGAGGATTAACCCCTTAGGTCCCACAGTGAGCATAACAAGCATGCTTTACCACATATACAGACTGATTTTACTGTTGTGGGTTTAGTAACACTTTAAGTCTGATGGGCAGTAAACTGGCCCTTTGTTTAGAAGGCTTGGAGATTCCCCCCCACCCCTCCCAGGTTTTGATGTTCTCACTGCCATGCTGAAGATAAAGCAGGATAGGTGACTGCATTTTAAGTGAATGTAAAGCCAAATTTGTTTAGGTTTTGGATATGGCAAAACCTGGAAGCTGATTGGTTTCTATGAAGAGCTGCACCAGATTTTGCACCTTGCAGTTTTAGTAAATAACCCCCAATATTTAGATGTAAGACATCTTCCAAAATCACACTTCATCCTTTATAAAAAATTGACCAGTGTCTTCTTACTTGTCATTCATATTCATCATCTCTGAGCCAGACATAGCATACTAGGCAGTAAACTTGTCATTACCATGTTGATGTTCCCACTCTGGGCAACTGATACCCTAAGCACAGCCCAACAAAGGTGCCCCCCCCTGCATTGCGTAACAAACAAGACATTTAAATTCAATAGGAGCTGAAAGTCAAATGAAAGTTTGAATGTTTTTTAGGGAGATGAAGGCAGACAAGTCCCATAAAAGTCTACAGGGCTGTAAATGGGCCTGTGCATCCAGAAGAGAATGGACTCACGGTACAGGCTGTAAATAATCAACAGAAGCCAGGGAAGTCAGGTCTCCATGTGTATAGATCTGTGGAGGGGGAAGGTCTTGGTTTTCTCAGGGCAAAGGGGCAAAAAGGATACATGTTTTCATTATAAGTGTACTGATCTTTGAAGGGCATGCTAGTTAAAACTCTGGAATGCCTTCCTTTGGTGCCCTATGTATGTACTTAATTTTCTTAATTGTTAATCCAGTCCTGCTGCCTGTACTGACCTCCCTTTATGGTCATTCTGGTTGCTTGGCAGTCATGCCTACCCTCTAGCCTTGATAGTTTCAGACACTGTCCTGGAATGAACATGTAGACAAGGATGTCTGTCTTTTTCCTTACATCCCTGATTTGCCTGACTGCTAGGAGACTAGCAAATTAAGAAGATGGTCAAAAATTTCATGATGGCAGTGGACCTTCCTCATTGCCGGTGAATGTGAATCCTAAAGAGCGCCACTGTGTAAAATCTAAGGAACCACCTGGTACTCATCAGCGCACCCACAAGGGGTGATGAGCGGTGCTTAGGAACTGTTCCCAGGTTGCGTTCCTTGGATACAACTGCACTGGCAAAAGCAGCTGGGTATTATTACTTCCCAGGAAAAATCTACTAGATCATGTGAACGTTGAACGTTCATAAGCAGCTATAGACTTAAACCACAAAATGGGGAACGTTTGTGGAACACTCAAGATTGAAGCCCGTGAATTCCAGTTGAGGCTACAGCAGAATTTGAATCAGGATCCATCAGGATCAGGACCATATTTATTTCAGGACAGCTCAAATTTATATTTTATTAACAGATGACAGGGTCTCTTTAACATGGTTTAATTTCTTGTCTGCAAAGGGGATCATTCTTCCTCTGTAGTGTTGTTATGGTATATGAAGACACTGGTCTAATTTTTTCTACCTCTCAGTCTGGGGTTTTTGTCCACCCACGCTCCAATGATGGCCCCAAGCAGGAGAACAGAGCCGGCCACCACGAGCCCATAGATGGCAGTCAGAAGTAAGCTGTTTCCATACAGCTCGATTAGGAAGAGAGACACAGCAAAATGCCACATACGATCCCCCTGTATAGAAAAGAACAATGGATAAAACCTCAGAATATCCAGTAGTAGATTGATACCACTTACAGCGAATGATTTGTGTATTTAAAGAACAACTATACTTTTAACCTAAAATCCTCCAATCCCACACTTCTGAATTATTGCATATAGCCCTCATAGATTTGCAAAAGGGTATCCCAGGATACAGCTGCACCATCTTGAATGGCCACATGAAAGTCTATGAGGTCTCAGGCACTGCCGGCTCTGAAGAGAACACTGCACAAGGGAATGGCTCTGCTACAGAGGTAACTAAGAAGCTGTGGTGGGAGGTATTAGTGAGGATTAGTTCAGGAGAGGTGGCAGTGGTGCTGGGGGATGAGGGCTAAATTATTTCAAATCTTCAGTTGTCCTTTAAGGAACAGTTTAATATATTTTCACTGAGCATGTATTCAGTTATCAGTCCAGTGCACACATAACATCCAACTCCAAGCTTGGGATTCTCCCCTTCCCTCCTGTTCACCTAATCCCAACTCTATTTTAGAGGGGGGCAAAAAGGGCAGCTGCCCCGGGTAGGTGCAGCACATGCATGTTTCTATCTAATGGCACTCATGCTGCTCTAGTCCTAGCCCCACCCATTCCCACAATATGCATTGTGTTGCTTTTGATATATATATATTTACACATATATATATATATATATATATATATACAGTTGTGTTCAAAATAATAGCAGTGTGTTGAAAAAAGTGAATAAAGCTCAAAATCCTTCTAATAGCTTTTCATTCCATACACACAAATGCATTGGGGACACTACACATTCTATTCCAAATCAAAACATGAAGAAAAATATATCAAATTTGTGTTGTTCCTCTAAAAAAATTGAAGAAAAGTGAATATTAGACTGTTCAAAAAAATAGCAGTGTTTGTATTCTTCTTTACAAACTCAAACATTCACTATATAAACTGAAAAATGTTTGAAGATTTTGCTTTCCTTTGAATCACTTAATGAATATTTAGTTGTATAAGCACTGTTTCTGAGAACTGCTGTACATCTGTGTTGCATGGAGTCACCCAACTTCTGGCACCTGTGAACAGGTATTCCAGCCCAGGATGATTGGACTACATTCCACAGTTCTTCTCTATTTCTTGGTTTTACCTCAAAAACTGCATTTTTGATGTCACCCCACAAGTTTTCTATTGGATTAAGATCCGGGGATTGGGCTGGCCACTCCATAACGTCAATCTTGTTGGTCTGGAACCAAGATGTTGCACGTTTACTGGTGTGTTTGGGGTCGTTGTCTTGTTGGAACACCCATTTCAAGGACATTTCCTCTTCAGCATAAGGCAGCATGACCTCTTCAAGTATTCTGATGTATTCAAACTGATCCATGATCCCTGGTATGCGATAAATAGGCCCAACACCGTAGTATGAGAAACATCCCCATATCATGATGCTTGCACCACCATGCTTCACTGTCTTCACAGTGTACTGTGGCTTGAATTCAGTGTTTGGGGGTCGTCTGACAAACTGTCTCCGGCCACTAGACCCAAAAAGAACAATCTTACTTTCATCAGTCCACAAAATGTTGCGCCATTTCTCTTTAGGCCAGTCACTGTGCTCTTTGGCAAATTGTAACCTCTTCAGCACGTCTTTTTTTCAACAGTGGGACTTTGCGGGGGCTTCTTGCAGATAGCTTGGCTTCACATAGGCGTCTTCTAATTGTAACAGTACTCACAGGGAACTTTAGACCTTCTTTGATCTTCCTGGAGCTGATTGTTGGCTGAGTCCGCGCCATTTTGGCTATTCTTCTATCCATTCGAATGGTAGTTTTTCACTTTCTTCCACGTCTTTCAGGTTTTGGTTGCCATTTTAAAGCATTTGCGATCATTTTAGCTGAGCAGTCTATCATTTTCTGCACTTCTTTATATGTTTTCCCATCTCCAATCAACTTTTTAATCAAGGTACGTTGTTCTTCTGAACAATGTCTGGAACGACCCGTTTTCCTCAGAATTTCAGAGAGAAATGCACTGTAACCAGCATGTACAACATTTGCTGCCTTCCTTCCTTAAATAAGGGCAATAATTGCCACCTGTTTTTCAAAGAATGAATGACCTCACTAATAGAACTCCACACTGCTATTATTTTGAACATGCCCCTTTCAATTAGTGATTCAATTACACAGAATCAGCAGCATGCATGTCATGACTGTTGGGTCTGTTGGATTTCTATTACTCTACTACACCTGCTAGTAAATTATTTGCCATGTAGAAATATAATTTCTACCAAAAACAGTGATTGATCAGGTTAGTGATGTCTGACTGCTATTATTTTGAACACAACTGTATATATGTATAGGGCCGCGACAAGGAGGGCAAGAGGGGCGTGGAGAAGCAAGGGGGCAAATAGTAGATGCAGCGTGGTACACCCATTCTACAGCATGCATTAACAGTGGGGGAGGGTGGCACAATTCTGGATCCTGTCCCTGGATGACCCTGTATCAGTAATATATATATATATATATATATATATATATATATATATATATATAAAATAAATAAATATTGGCATTTACAGACCTAGGGAGACTGACAGTTGTTTTGTGTTTCTCCCATTGCGAATGATTGCACCAACTGTTGTCACCTTCTCCCAAAGCTGCTTGGCAATGGTTTGGTAGCCCAGTCCAGCCTTGTGTAGGTCTTTATTCTTGTCCCTGACATCCTTGGACAGCTCTTTGGTCTTTGCCATGGTGGAGAGTTTGGAATCTGATTGTTTGATTGCTCCTGTGGACAGGTGTCTTTTATACAGCTAACAAAATGAGATTAGCAGCACTCACTTTAAGAGACTGCTTCTAATCTCAGCTTGTTACCTGTATGAAAGACACCTGGTAGCCAGAAATCCTGCTGAATGATAGGGGATCAAATACTTATTTCCCTCATGAACATGCAAATCAGTCCATAATTTATTAGACATGCATTTCTTTTGTATTTTTTGTTGCTATTTTGTCTCTCAGTGTTACAATACACCTACCATTCGATTTTTAGACTTATCATTTCTTTGTGAGTGGGCAAACATTCAAAACTATATGGCCAAAAGTATATGGACAGCCTTCCAATTATTGAGTTCAAGTGTGTTAATGCTACAGCATACAAAGACATTTTAGACAGTTGTGCACTTCCAACCTTGTAACAGTTCTGGAAGAATCTTTTCTGTTCCAGCATGGCTGTGCCCCTTTGTACAAAGCATAAAGTCATGAATTTGATGTAAAGGAATTCAAGTTGCCTTCACAGAGCCCTAACCTCAACCTTACTGAACACCTATGGGTGAACTGAAATGCTGAGTCAGGTCTTCACATTCAACATCAGTGCCTGACCTCAAAATGTTCTTCTGGCTGAGTGGGCACAAATTCCCACAGACACTCAAAAATCTTTTCAGAAGAGTGAAGGCTGTTAAGGGTGGAAGATGTCAATTAATGACCATGGTTTTGGAATAGGATGTCCAACAAGCTCATATAGGTGGGATAGTCAGGTGTCCACAAACTTTTGTCCATAAAGTGTGCATTAGACTTGAATGAGGAACATTTGAGAGGGACAGGGGTATTTGGTTTCAAAAACAGGACTGTCCTTTCAAATGAGGGACGACTAGAAGCATTTTTCACATTGTAGGTCCAGAATCGCTAACCCTGGTTAGGCTCATAGGACATAGACAATTTATAGCTCTTCAGACAAAAGTGAGAATGAAAAATCTGTTTTCAAATACTCTTACCCAGGTAGACAGAGAGTGACCAAAGTAAATGAGAAACTTTGGGGACGTTAGGTAGTCGACACAGGATCCTGCAACAAAAAGCATGTTAGCACCTGTGAAGAATAGGTACAAAACTTCAGGGATCTCATATATATATAAATATTGCACATACAATGTCATGTGCACTTAGTAACATAATAACAGAGGTCCTGGGTTATTCAGTCCTATGAAGAAGAGCAAAGTGTAGAATCTTACACAGCCAATCAGAATTCAACAGCTCGGAAGATTCAAGACAATGAAGGGATAACTTCTGTACATTACTTATTTTGCATTATGTAATATGCTTAAGAAAACCTTTCTGCAAATGCTGCTCACGAGTGTCTGTGGATACTACTATTGTATAACATCCCATACAAAATAAACCTGCAGTTACTTCATCAGACATTAAATAAAATAAATGTAGCACTTCCCCAGTAGGAGCTGCTAAGTTTAACATCTTTTTCCCCAAAACAATGCAGTGGCAGCCAGGCACACAGCAATAATCCATTCACTGAACACTGAACAGCTCACTGAACAATCTAGGGCACATGTGTCAAACACAAGGCACGCAGGACGATTCCGGCCCGCCAAGCCATTTCATGTGGCCCTCGTACCCTCATCTCCACCCCACCTTGCCTCAGCAGTCAGCAACATAGAGGACAGAACTCCTCCGCTGGATCGTGCGCTTCCCTATCCAGCCAAAGAAAGGCTCATCTCTGCCAATCTCCTTGTCTCAGCAGCTGGCAGCAGAGAGGAGGACAGCATTCCTTCTACAGATCCTGTGCCTCTCTCTCTGGCAACTGATTCCAGCACTCCTCAGGATCTCCAGACTCTGCACTTTCTGTTTCCCAGCTCTGACCCCACCTTCTTCCCGGCAGAAGCATAAGGTAAGGAGGGTGCACTGTGATGTAAGGGAGGGCTGGAGACCCTTGACATCTAGTCTTATAGATACAACCGGCCCTTTAAGGGCAACCATGATGCTGATGTGGCCCTCAATTAACTTGAGTATGACACCCCTGGTCTAGCGGATGCTTGTTTGCTTGTAGAACAGGGTTTTGGGTGGTATGGGATACTTGAAAGCACTTAAGCACAATAGAAAGAGGACACTTCTCTTTAGTACAGTGTTTCTCAACTCCAGTCCTCATGGACCCCCAACAGGTCATGTTTTCAGGATTTCCCTCAGATGAAACAGCTGTGGTAATTACTAAGGCAGTGAAACTGATCAAATCACCTGTGCAAAATAATGGAAATCCTGAAAACATGACCTGTTGGGGGTCCATGAGGACTGGAGTTGAGAAACACTGCTTTAGTAGAATAGCGCAGTCTATCTCTCACAGCTGGGCACTGTAATGTAAATGCAGGAAGAAGCAGTCTGCAGTTTCGTGGCTGAGGACTACAAGGTATTTTGCTGCACAAATAAATGTAGACTGATGCAGTCTCAGGATGAGCCACAACTGGCACCCAGTCACTAAATATTGAGCTTGAGTCAGTACTCACAATATCCCAGGCAGCTGCATGCCACCCAACTTCAACCAGACACTAATGAGTTCCCCAGACCAGATCCTTAGTCCCAGAAGAAATTAGGACTAGGTCCCCCCAGCTCTACTACAGCTGAAACCTCGATGAACATTAGCAGACTCCAGCAGGATTGCCTGCAAAGGGACAGTAGCCCAAGAAGCTGGGGACTCCACCAGCAGGGCGAGACCAGGGCTACTTCAGGCCTCAGACTATTTATGTCCCTCTCCAGCCATCTACTGGGTGCTCCTCCCCAGGGATTGGCTGCAGCATAATATTCAGGCTTCCCATCTGAATCTTCCAGCCCTCTATGTTCTAGAAGCTTCTAGAAGGCAAGAAGAAGCAATGAAACTTGCAGTCTGTGAGTTCTAGAACTGCCTAAAGAAATCAACAGCTGCTCCCCGTCCAGCATGTCTTTACAACTTACCCAAAATAGGAACAGAACTCCTTCCTACCCCACAAATATGCAAAAAAAAAACCCTTTTGTCTATACTTTTAAAGTGCAACTGCAGGAAACTAGTAAAAACAGTGAGATGCTAATACAAGCCAGGAAATCATGCAGCCGCATTAATCAAATCTAAGTATTAATAAATAATGCAGAGCTTTACTCACGTTTCTTCATAAATGAGCATCATTTTTTTTCTGAAACTGTTTTTTTTTTAATCTTATGGGTTCTTTACTTCAAGCATTGCCATGCAGCCTCCTGGGATACTCATGTTGCAAATCCCAGGAAGCAAGTGTGCATACACTCTGGTGTTGGCTGAAAGAACCTGGAAGAGACAGCCGATTCCTAATGACGTTGATGAAAAAGATAGCAGGGCAGGAACCAGCATTCATTGATGGAGTGGCAGATTACAGCGAGACAACGTTGGATTCACTGGGCTTGTGTGTGTAGAGCTCTCTAGGTAGCTAGGTTTATTTTTTTTTGTTAGTTAGTGGCTGGGTAGCAGCTTGGGATGAGTAAGCCTGGAAGTGAGTCTGGAGTGCAGGACAGGCTGGGAGGCTCTACAGGTCAGGGCTTCCGGAGACTTCACACCCTTCCAGAAACTTAGAGAATTTTCTGGAAGAGAAGCAGAGGAGGGGAGGAGGGCCAGATCTGCATGTTTAAGGGCACTTGAAAAATTCCCAGGCAGGAAACTGGGCATGGTGACCAAGGACAACCCTTAAATATGGTAGAGCCTGAGCAAAAGGGGAGTTGGGTGGAATTGGAGTTGGAAGCTGGAGTGTGGAGTCTGGTTGGGTTCCCCAGGGAGGAGAGCCTACCTATAGACAGAATGCTGGAAAGGAGGATCTCCACTGCCCATTGTCCTTTAGGGAGGACATCCTGAGCAAGAGGGAAGGAGCCAGCCCAGCAAAAGGACTGAAACCAGCTACCAACCCACCACACTGACAGGTCAGTATGAGTACTCCTACACCCCCTAGGTCAGATAAAGGCAGAGGGCAGTCAGGTGCAAGACCCAACTAGTTTTCATCCAGGACTACTTCATTGCTAGATCTTGGAATCCTTTGCCCATGGATACCCTCAGTGCAACTGGGTGAGCAGGAAGGACTCATCTGGGGTCTGAGGAGGTACACCAAGGGGACTTTAAAGACACTGCTATTTTTGCAAATCTACATTTTTTCTTGTGCCATGTACAGATTGCTAAGAAGTATGTCCTCAAGTTTACAATTCGTTGGGCATCCCACATACCCCTAGACCCCATCCAAGTTGTTAACCCCTCAATAAAAACAACAAAAAAAAGCTCAAGGACTGCTTTACTGACTCTGTGTATGAAGATGTGGAAAATGTGTGTTTCCTGGCTGTGTAGAGCTTAGGAGGACCCAATCAAACTCAGAGGCTCCTGCGGGTGTAGCGCTACATGTGTACGGTAAAATAGCATATCACAGCAAAAAAAGTAAGAGGTTTAACCACTTGCCGACCGCAGATAGCCGAATGACGGCTTCACCGCGGCTGTCCAGTTCTGGGAGGGTGTCATATGACGTCCTCCCAGAACGCGCCCTCCCGCAGACCCCCCGGGGGTGCGCACCTGGCGATCTCTGTGATCGCTGTGTCCTATGGACACAGCTGATCACGTGATGTGGTAAAAGACCAATCACAGTGACCTTCTACCACGTGATCAGCCATGTCCAATGACACAGCAGATCACCATTAAATGCATTTGCTGGTTATCGGCTGCACTTTCCTCACACTGTCACAGCGTGAGGAAATTACTGCCGATAACCAGCAATTGTCAGAGGATGGATTGGCACCAATCATCAGGGCACTGATCATCAGTGCCCTGATGATCAGTGCCCAGCAGTACCACCCAGCAGTGCCGCCCACAAGTGCCCAGCAGTGCCACCCACCTGTGCCCAGCAGTGTCACCCACCTGTGCCCAGCAGTGCCACCCATCAGTGCTGCCAGTCAGTGCCCAGCAGTTCCACCATTCAGTGCCATCAGTCAGTGCCACCCATTGGTGCTGCCCATCAGTGCCGCCTATCAGTGCCCATCATTGTTGCATATCAGTGCCAGCTCATCAGTGCTGTCTATCAGTGCCCATCAGTGCCGCATATCAGTGCCCATCAGTGCCGCCTATCAGTGTCCATCAGTGCTGCCTATCAGTGCAGCCTCAATGCACATCAGTGAAGGAGAAAAATTACCTGTTTGCAAAATCTTATAATAGAAACAAAGAAAAACTTTTTTTTTCAAATTTTTTGCTCTCTTTTTGTTTATAGCGCAAAAAATAAAACACCCAGGGGCGAGTAAATACCACCAAAAGAAAGCTCTATTTGTGTGAAAAAAATGATAACAATTTTATATGGGTACAGTGTTGCGCAATTGTCATTCAAAGTGCGTCATGACGAATGACTGCGCAATTGTCATTCAAAGTGCGTCATGACGAATGACTGCGCAATTGTCATTCAAAGTGCGACAGCGCTGAAAGCTGAAAATTGGCCTGAGCATGAAGGGGGTAAAAGTGTCCGGTAGGCAAGTGGTTAAACGCCTTGCAGGTTGGAGAGCTATAAGTCTGACTCAGCAGAAGGCATGTCAGACTGCTGCAGAAAACCACATGGAGAGAAAGTCCCCTTTTCTGTAGCATGCTGCTTTCAGGCCGTGGCTGCTTTAGAAAGAAAATGAGCTGTAAGACTTTGAATGCTTTTCATTTTGCACTGGGAAACTATGTAGCTGATTTAAATTGAAGGTTCAATTGGGCTTTAAAAAAAATCTACCTGTGTGTAGGGCCCAAAGTGTCAGCAGAACATCCCAATACAAACTGTGCATGTTATTATTATTATTATATTGGATTTATATAGCTCTCTCCAATATGCTACCCTTGACATAAAACTCCCAAAATGTATAATAATATCACAAAACATCCAAAATGTAGCAAATAGTGTCCAAAATAAAGTCAATTATTATTATTTTTGGATATTTTGTGATATTACATTTATTATTTTTCACATTTTGGGAGTTTTATGTCAAGGGTAGCATATTGGAGAGATTTATATAGATACACTTTCAGGGGTGAAGGTGAGACTTTATGCTATAGGGTGTGGATTTATACAGCGCCAACAGTGTGCGCATCACTTTACAAAATGAAGATCAAATAGAAGTTTTTGTGTTGCTTGTATTCCTGCAAGTTAGAAAGAATCCAATCCAAAGTAACAATGTACTCACCAGAACAGCCCACACATTTCTGGTTCGCTGCTTCTGCCATGACTTTTTCTGTTTGATGGCGGTTTTAATAAATTTGTCGCTAACGCTGCGTCATACAGCGTCATATAGTTCTCTGCATGGTAAAAAATTTAGTGGAAAAATAGAAGTGCTTGCATCCCTTGAATTCTTTGCAGACTTCACTGGCATAGTAGGTGAACATGGGAGCAGAACACGGCTGGTGGGAGGATGGTGTAGCGTGAACACCTGTCCTGCTGTCCTGTCCCTGTCCTCTGCACACGCCTGTTCCTCCTGTTTCATAATATTCCTGGTCCTTGCTGCTCTGCTGATGACTGTCCTGCACACGCTTCCACCAAGCACTGCTCAAATGATGATGGCTACAGAGCCAATCACAATCCAGAGATTTACATGTGAACGCCCAGCTGAGTCTGCCTGTACACAACTTATGGATGCAATACATTAGACATGTGACAGCCACAGGCAAAGGAAGGTTTATAAATTACCAAGTGACCTTATTATACAGAAATACTACAGGGCTTCCAACCGTTCTATCCAAAATGTCTGACTTGACATACATTGTAACCATACCTCCCAACTGTCCCTGATTTCGAGGGACTGTCCCTGATTTCGAGGGATTATCCCTAATTTTGAGGGACTGTCCCTGATTTGGAACAAAGTCCCTCTGCCCCTCTTTCCTCCTCATTTGTCCCTCATTTTGGTCTGAACTATAACGTTGTATATAAAATGTACTATTTATTTTTCAAAACGTGTTTTAGAGAGCTAAACCTTTCATTCAACTTCTAAATTGCTGCATTTGTAAATTCCAAACGCCAATCATTTTGTTTGTACAATTCTCTTTTAAGGGGGGGGTGTGACAGGGGGTGTGTCCTATGCCTACATACTTTTGCTACTAGGTGTCCCTCATTCCCATCTCAGACAGTTGGGAGGTATGCTGTAACTGCTTTTGTTTTCTAGACAATGATTAACCCCTTGGCGCCGGCACCTCCCGGCCCTTTAAGGGTTTCAGAAGCCGGGAGGCGGGGGCTGGGTTTAGGGTCATGTGACCGCCGTGACACGCCGTCACGGTGGTCACATGATTGGGAAAGGTCCCAATCGAAAGAGTAGATCGGGACCTTTCCATGAGTACCGGACATCTGTGCTGTTTTCTAGACAATGATTAACCCCTTGGCGCCGGCACCTCCCGGCCCTTTAAGGGTTTCAGAAGGCGGGAGGAGGGGGCGGGGTTCAGGGTCATGTGACCGCCATGACACGCCATCACGGCGGTCACGTGATTGGGAAAGGTCCCAATCGAAAGAGTAGATCGGGACCTTTCCATGAGTACCGGACATCTGTGCTGGGAGCGCGCAGGGCACGCACTCTCAGCACATATGTTTCTTCTTAATTGCGCGCAAATGTGCGGCCCCTCAGCGTCAAGGCCCAGACACCGGGAGGCCGCACATGCGTGTGGCCGGTGCCAAGAGATTAAGCCTAGGTTCACACATATGCAGGTGCAAGATCATACCTAAAATGGAATCGTTCCCACTCCCGAAGCACATGGGTTGCCAAACCGCATGGTGCAAAAGCCTCCACATTTTAACCACTTGCCCTCCAGACGATTTACCCCCCTTCCTGACCAGGCCATTTTTTGCGTTACTTTAACTGACAATTGCGCGGTCATGCAACACTGCACCCTAATGAAATGTATGTCTTTTTTTTCCCACAAACAGAGCTTTCTTTTGGTGGTATTTGATCTCTTGTAATTTTTTCGCTTTAAACAAATAATTTTGAGAAAAAAACAATATTTTTGACATTTTTCTATTAAACATGCCCAGTAAAAAAAATTAAAAATCTAATTTCATCATAAATTTAGGCCAAAATGTATTCTGTGACATTTCTTTGCTAAAAAAAAATCCCAATACGTGTAAATTAATTTGTTTATGTGAAGGTTATAGCGTCTACAAATGGCGGTATACTTTATATACTGGAATTTTTATATATACTAGTAATGGCAGCGATCAGCGACTTATAGCGGGACATTCTAACACTGGATGGGAACTGACTGTCACTGACATCCCCAGTGACACTAATACAGTGATCAGTGCTAATAAAAAGCACTGACACTATACTAATGACACTGGGCAGGAAGGGGTTAACATGAGGGGCGATCAAAGGGTTAACTGTGTGCTGTTTTACACTGTAAGCACACTGCTATGCAGAGCCATACAAAGCAGTGTGCAGTAGCTGACAGGGGAGAGATCTGTGTTGTTTACATACAGACCTCTCCCCTGTCAGTGATAGTCGGCGACCGCCGGGTGCCAGCGGGAATCACCGGCCAGGACTCGGTGATCGACAGCTGAAGCAGCCAATGGCCCTCTTCTCGGAAATGCGAAATCACGTATATATACGTGATTTTGCACAGCCCTGCTGCCCTGTAGCAGTTTTTCTGCTATAGGGCCAGAGGCAAGTAGCTAACAAAGGGTCAAGGCTGCTGCATATCAGCTGCTGGATGTTTTTCTTTTATTCCCAGTACAATGTTTTATATGCAAACAGATTTGTATAAAACTTTATAATCCAAGAAAACTATTTGTGAAATAACAAAGGGCCAGGGACATCTCCTTGCGTTTCCCACAGGTACAGTAGCCCTTTCAAATGGACACAATCTACACCCCCCCCCTCCCCCATAGTGTGTACCTAGCCTTAGGGCCAGTTTACACCAGAATGCGGTGCAGGAAATGCACTGCACTTGCGTTCTGCAGCGCGTGTCAGTGATAACTTAATGGCACCCCAATCACAGGCCGAAAACGCAGTGAGTTTGTCTGCACAGGATCGCGGGTTACAGAAAAAAAAAATCGCTTGATTCCCCAACAACACAGTCTGTGTTGATGGGGGAATCCATACTGCGGAGCTATTGTGTTCTACTGGTGGGGGGCACAACGGGCACATCCTAAAAATCCTACATGCTGGTCGTACCCAAGTTGAATGATGGATCGACTTAGGTACAATCAGCCTGCTCATACATCGTTTGAATTTGGAGTGGTCCCTGCTAAACGTGACAAGATTTGAACCATCTATGGTCAGCTTTACACCTCATGTCCTGCTTGTCCCAACTCCATGCAGACAGCATCCTAGTTGTAATTCCAACCAAAGACCCCAGTGCTGGAGTACAAATCACTAAACCACTGTGCCGCCCACAAAGGGAGATTTGTATGCTGTATCTGGTCAGGACATTTCCAGGGACAAATCTTCAACCACTGGGAGTGTCCTATCAGAAAGAGTTGGCCCCCATACACAGTGATTACCATCCACCTGTAACCCGACTTAGCATTGTCATTGCAACAATCATATCAGCTCTAATGTCTGACCTGTACTAGAAATGGCCACCATCACCAAGCTAGCCAAAAATCATTCACACAAATATAAGGGTCTTTTGTTCACCTCCAGGGGTGGACTGACCATTCGAGCACTCGGGCACTGCGCGAGGGCCTGGGGTCAGTAGGGGGCCCCATGAAATGCCCCTGGTACCTTTTTCTATAGGCTTTTTTGAGTGTGGGCAAGGACACAGGGGCCCCATGAGCCCCTATTGCCTGGGGGCCCCATGTGTTGTCAGTCCGCCCCTGTTCACCTCAATCAGGTTTTGTATTCCCATACAAGTCCATGAGAACACAAAACCCCTTTGAAGGAGGCCAACTGCAAGTCAAACCACCTGTCATTGAATCCACAAAAATATTACCTGGCAACTCGATTGCTTCTAAATCCAGTTATTTATTGCCTACAAGGTATCAGTACAGAAGCCATAAAATCTAACGCATTTTGGCGAGGGCCTTATTCATATCATATACGTATGCTATGAATAAGGCTCTCGCTGAAACACGTTAGAATTTATGGATCCTGTACTGATACCTTGTGACCAATAAATAACTGGATTTAGAAGCAATTGCGTTTCTGGCTAATATTTTTGTAGATATCTGGTACCAGTGGATGGCTTTAGCCTGAGCACCGGCCTCCAGTTGGGAATCATTAATGGCTGGTTGAGCTTGGGTGAGTTTGCTATATCACCGGTCATTGAATTCTGAAGGATCTCAGAAGCATCTTAAACTGATGTTATCAACACCAGACAAAGCCCATCAATACAGACCCTGTGACCCCATTCACACCTGCAGCACCACACAAACACTCGCAAATGGCGTTCACGTAGCGTGTAAGTATGAACAAGTCTCTTCATTGTTAATGGAACCCCAAACGTGCCAACCAAGAAGAAGATAGGCATGTTTAATGCCTTGTTCAAAGGGAGCCTATGAATCCATGCCCTGTGAGGGGGCAGTGTTTACCCACATGGGGATGCACTGGTGCTCCATGCATCCCCATGTAGCAGGGTTGCCAACACTCAGTAAGTTTACTGACAGCTGCAAAAAGTTGTGATTCCTACAACTGTCAGTAAATGTCTTACTGAAATTTTATGTCAGTAAAAATCAGTCTTTTTTTTTTTTAGGCAGGTTAGTGTTGGCTCAGCAAGTGTATGAAAGAACCCCTTAACAGCTTGATGCAACACCAGCAGCCACTTATCCAGGCAGAGTTTGGAGCCAGATGGGATTATGTCTAAATAGAAGCAGGCTGGAGCCAGCGGCGGAAGGAGCAGGCGGATGCATTTGCTGATCCTGCTCCTCTAGTTCCGGCTGCAGATCTCACCTGTGCTCTGCCTGTTACTTCTCTGCATAGATAGGTAGTTGGAATGCAGTGCTTGTCTGGCGGAAACAGCTCCTGAAGCCTGTGCCCATGGCCACACAGCTACACTGCACTGTCCTTCTGAGTAACCTATACTGCTCTTCTGCAGCCCCAGTTCTCTATCAGGTACTGTCAAGGAGGGGGATTTGGGGCCAGTATTACAGCACTGTACTGGAACAAGGGGGCACCACTGTACTCTGCACTCTGTACACAGCGCACCTCTGAACCCTTCTCTCTGTATGCAGCGCACCCCTAAATCCTGCTCTGTGTATGCAGCACACACTGGAACCCTGCACTCTGTATGCAGCAGACCCTGCGCTCTGTTTGCAGTGCACCCCTAAATCCTACTCTCTGTATGCAGTGCACACCTGTACCCTGCACTCTGCATGCAGCAGACCCCTGTACCCTGCACTCTGTATGAATTGTACACCTGAACCCTTCACTCTGTATGCAGTGTACACCTGAACCCTGCACTCTGTATGCAGTGCAGACTTGAACCCTGCACTCTGTACCCAGTGCACAACTGAAGCCTACACTCTGTACGCAGTGCAGACCTGAACCGTGCACTCTGTATGCAGAGCACACCTGAACCATGAACTCTGTACGTAGCAGACCCTGCACTCTGTATGCAGCACACACCTGAACCTTGCTCTCTGCATGCAGAAGACCCCTGAACTCTGCATGTAGCACACACCTAAACCCTGCACTCTGTATGTAGCACACACCTGAACCCTGAACTCTGTAGACAGCACACACCTGAACCATGCACTCTGTACGCATCAGACCCTGCACTCTGTATGCAGCACACATCTGAACCCTGCACTCTGTACGCAGCACACACATGAACCATGCACTTTGTACGCAGCAGACCCTGCATTCTGTATGCAGCACACACCTGAACCCTGCACTCTGCATGCAGCAGACCCCTATACCCTGCACTCTGCATGCAGTGCACCCCTGAACCCTGCACTCTGTAAGCAGCACACCCCTGAACCCTGCACTCTATACTTAATGCACCGGCCTGGTATTTAATGCCCCCAAAAGACCCTCCCACTGTTAGTGCAGGAGGTGATACTGCTGCCTCCTGAATGTGTTTTTTTTCCAGCCAAAATGGAATTCTGCATTGAATTACAACTGCAAGCCAAGTGTTTTGCCTTGTGGCTGATGCGCAGCGCCATTGAGCTCAGCGGGCAAGTTTGACAGACAATGCCGTCTCTGAACCTTGACATGCTGAGTTAAAATTGCTGCATTATCAAGCTAAGCATTGAGGCCATAGCAACGTACACTCACCCCAGCAGCTGGTATGTTTATTTACAGGTAGGTGGTCAGGGAGCGGTTCTGTTGAATAATCCTCGTTTAGGCCACTCCCACTATTAGACACAATCTGGTCATGCCCAATGCTTTCTTTGGCACACATAACAGAACTTGTTTTCCAATTGTATCCCAGCAGGGTGGCACATAACTTGTCATGCTATGTTGACTTTTTAAATGTAAACCAGGCCAATTACCTGTTATGGGTATTGTCAGTGTTTACAGATTGTTTACACTTGTAGCACTAACCCCCTGGGGGGAGTCTCTAAGTTTTGGGTCCCCATTAAGCTCTGCACAGCCAGGCAACACGCATTTTCCACACTTTGCACACAGGAGTCAGTAAACAGTCCTTTTGCTGGTTTTTTGTTGCTTTATTAAGAGATTGAACTTGGATAGGATAAAGGAGTTATGGGATGCCCAATTTTATTAAAGAAATAGCAGAATCAGCATGTTTCCTGCTCTGGCACACTTAATTAAAATAAACAACAAGCACTTGACTGTGTTCCTGCTGGAACTATTACAGCCCTTAGTAAAGTAATGTTCTTCTAGGAGCTTGGTGTCCCCTGAGTGGATTTCTAGCAATGTGACAATGTGTAGGAGCTCTCGGTCCCCTTGGTGCACAGAATACCAGCCCACCTCTCTTTGGTATGTGATCCAAGGACAAGGTATGGGTAAGCTATGAACTGTCCCCTAAAGACTTGGCAGAACTTGCATCCAGCAGACCTCTCCCTTCTAGGCCCTGAAGGTGTAGATGTGCTCACACTGTCCTTGTCCTGCAACTTTCAGGCCTTCAGGCCTTCTAGCTGGGCTGGTTCCTCTCTAAGCTTTGCAAGCTGTCCTTCCCTGGTGGATGGCAGGGAAGTGGAGCTCTCTCTTTCAGCTTCCAGCCTGCAAGCAGAACCCCCTTCCTCTGGGACTCCCTCCCAGACTAGACAGCAGCACCCAGGGGCGGACTGACAACTCATGGGGCCCCCGGGCAATAGGGGGTCATGGCGCCCCTGTGTCCTTGCCCAAACTCAAAAAAAGCCTATGAAAAAGTTACCAGGGGCATCTCATGGGGCCCCCTACTGACCCTGGGTCCTCAGGCAGTGCCCGAGTTTCCAAATGGCCAGTCCGCCCCTGGCAGCACCTCTCAGCAATTCATCTTCCACCTGACTCCCCTGCCAGCATGGCTCTCTCATATTTATGGGCCAGTCTACCACACATTACCAGGGTCTCTTAGCCTGGGATTGGTCAGATTTCCATGACTATGCAGATTGAGGTCTCCGCCCTTCTGCCTACTGGCTTTTGGAAACTTCCGTGGACCTCCAGAACCAGTTGTAGGCAATAGAGTCCCAACCTGCTGAGCCATCCAGCCTGACCTCACACTGCACCAGGGACGGACTGAACATTTGGAAACTCAGGCACTGCCCGAGGGCCTGGGGTCAATAGGGGGCCCCATGAAATGCCCCTGGTACCTTTTTCATAGGCTTTTTTGAGTTTGGGCAAGGACACAGGGGCCCCATGATCCCCTATTGCCTGGGGGCCCCATGAGTTGTCAGTCCGCCCCTGCACTGAACCCACAAAAATTCAGGCTCACTCACTACCATGAGCAAAAAAAAAATGTACCTTACCCTAGCACCACTTAGTGCCCTCTAGAAAATGGCCATATCCTCACTGGCAAAAAAAATAGCTCCTGAGCCCCAGGAGCAAGGGCATCCCATAAGAAAACATGGAGGGGAAAAGGGAACAAACTTGGAAGGGGATATGTACAAATAAATACATTGTATCAAAAATAGAATACATACATTTTGAATATATATTGCAACAGTATATTTATATGTACAACCAAACTACAGCTCCCTGCAGCTAGCGACCATGAACAACAACATATGTATAGTAGCACAAGCTGCATGAGGGTGGAGCACCTCCTCCTGGAAGGAAGTCCTCCATAAGAGGAGAAAGTACAAGAGTCCAATTCTTGAACAGGAGGACAGCCGTCCATGATGTACCTGCAGAAACAGAAAAAAAACCCAAGACCATGGACTGTTTGCTGACTACAGTGTACAGGTGTGCAGGAGAATGCGTGTTGCCTGGCTGTGCAATGCTTTAGGGGGACCCAGGACTCAGCGACTCCTAGAGGGGTGGTGCTACATACTCCTTCTAATAGAAGTTATGTCAATTTTTCAAGTTGTCAGTAAAAAATGTGCTCTGTCAGTAAACTTTCCATCTTCTGTCAGTAAAAACATTGCGGGAGGTTGGCAATCCTGCTATGCAGGCTCTCCCATTGCTGGCAATTGGGACACAGCGGGTGTCCGGGCACTGCCGAGCTCCCAATGTGACATCTGTGGGTGCATTTGGGTCCATGCACCTGTAGGCTGTCACCTTGGGAGCGGCGGCTGTGTTCGTGAAGCCACTGTGTCCCAATTGCTAGCAATGGAAGAGCCTGCATGGGGATGCTATATATAGTGTGAATCCTTGTGAGCTATTAAGAATGAGGTATTCAGTGGGTGTGGGATCCAATCATTATCCCCCTGATGAAGTCACGTGACCCTGTGACGCAACGCGTAGGGGAGGGGCTCTGACGTCACGACGTTGCAGCGGCGAGGCTCGGCGATTCCAACGCAGACAGAGGCAGGCAGAGAGGGAGAGCAGAGGTATAGGATTGCTCACCCACTATTGACTGTGATATTTATGCCGCCCTGGACCACCAAGGAACTGTATATCGCTGTGAAATATCGCTACAGGCAGAAATAAATTTCCACTTTTTAAAAGGATAAGGCACCATGGTTTGTTTTTCTTTTCTCTACATCTGACCCTTAAATTCCACCTGGGTGAGAGGAGGAAATGAGAAGGAGATGACCCCTGGAGGGGAATAAGGAGATAGAGCTGGTCTTAATATCGGTGTATGAGCAGTTGTAAAAGGAGAAAGAGGAGAGTACAGGAGTACCTACATCTACACCTTGGCACATCTAAAATACAGAGCATTAACCCACCGATCCTGGAAGGATCAAAAAGTTTATTTGCCTGAATTCATTCAGGCAAACATAAAGGTGAGCACATAGGGAGACCATAAGGCACCTGGCGAGAGGGAATAAGGATTCACCTGCACTTTGGCACTTGTTTATAAAGACTTTATTTATTTATTTATGTATTACACTAATGCACGTGCACATTGGAATATATTCTTGCACTAATATTGCTGGATTGATCACATATAATTAGAGTGGCACTAATTATATTTATATTTTATTCATCTATTTATTTATTATTCACATTATATCAAGGTCCTATATTGATTATTATTTATTACACAAATTTAGGTTGTGTATGTGTGTATTGGCAATATATTGGTAATTATTCAATCATATTAGTTTATGGAATATCACTTATTATTATGATTTACATTTGATCTATATAGTTATTAATTAAGTAGAATGAGTACAGATTGGATATAGAGATATAGAGATATATATGTATACAAATAGGAGCGCGGCACTATAAATACCTTATATACTGCATGGGGATGCATGGGGCACACGGCCCTCATACAGAGCCCACATTCATACACCCCGTGTCAACAAGGCCTCAAATACAAAGCTTGAAATGGAAAAAGGGTCTTCTTTTTGTACGTTTGCCTAGACATAATGCAAATGCTCAGTGTCATGAAGTGTGAATGGAGGCCAATGCAATACACTAAATAACAGCAGCCAAGTAACCACACACTGCTAGAGAAACATGGCACTGACAAGAAGAAGGAAAGGGGAGAGGAAAGAGGAGAGGAAAGAGAAGGGAAGGGAAAGGAATGGAAAGAGGAGAGGAAAGAGAAGGGAAGGGAAGAGAAAGGAACAGAAAGAGGAGAGGAGAGGAAAGTAAAAAGAAAAGGAAAGAGAAAAGAAGAGGAAATAGGAAAGGAAAAAGGAGAGGAGAGGAAATGAGAGGAAAGAGAAGGGAAAGGAAATAGGAAAGAGGAAAGGAAAGGAAAGGAAAGAAAAGTAAAAAGAAAAGGAAAAAGAAAAGGAAAGAGCAAAGGAGAGGAGATGAAAGGAAATAGGAATGGAAAGGAAATAGCAAAGGAAAAAGGAGAGGAGAGGAAATAGGAAAGGAAAGAGGAAAGAGAAGGGAAAGGAAATAGGAAATGAAATAGGAGAGGAGAGGAAAGGAAAGGGGAAAGAAAAGAGGAAAGGAAAGGAGAGGAAAGTAAAAAGAAAAGGAAAGAGAAAATGAGAGGAAAGGGGAAAGGAAAGAGCAGAGGAAAGGAAATAGGAAAGAGAAAAGGAAAGGAGTGGAAAGGAAAGAGCAGAGGAAAGGAGAGGAGGTGAAAGGAAATAGGAAAGGAGAGGAGAGGAAAGGAAATATAAAAGGAAAGGAAATAGGAAAGGAAAAAGGAGAGGAGAGGAAACAGGAAAGGAAATAGGAAAGGAAAAAAGGAGAGGAGAGGAAATAGGAAAGGAGAGGAAAGAGAAGGGAAAGGAAATAGGAAAGGAGAGGAAAGGAAAGAGCAGAGGAAAGGAGAGGAGGTGAAAGGAAATAGGAAAGGAGAGGAGAGGAAATAGGAAAGAGAAAAGGAAAGGAAATAGTAAAGGAAAAAGGAGATTAAATAGGAAAGGGGAGGAAAGAGAAGGGAAAGGAAATAGGAAAGGAGAGGAAAGTAAAAAGAAAAGGAAAGAGAAAATAAGAGGAAAGGGGAAAGGAAAGAGCAGAAGAAAGGAAATAGGAAAGAGAAAAGGAAAGGAAATAGGAAATCAAGGGAAGGTAAAGGAAAGGAGAGGGGAGGAAGAGGGTAAAGGGAAAGGAAAGTGTCTGTTGGATAATTTATTTTATAACACACAAGTTTTCATAGTAAGGCAACCTAGCAACTCAGCACGCATGATCCCAGGTTGCTACAGGTAACACAGCCCCCTCATCCTTCCACTATTACCAATAAAAGGTTATTGGACGTCATTAGAAGTGGGCGGGTCGTAGAAAGATGACAGAGGTGGACTCGGTCAGATGATTGGCTGTGGTTCTAAACGTCAGATCCCTGCTGGCGAATGATGGAGGAGTGCGGCGACCCGGACGTGAATGCGGTGTGCCCATCCAGTTGTGTTTACATGTGAGGAGCGGGGGAGCCGGGAGCCGAGGAAACGGCGGGGGGAGAGAGGTGTGTGTGTGTCCGGACTTCATATAGCCTACAGACCGCCATTGTCCACACTGGGAGAGGTGACACCTCCAGGCAGTATATCCTTTATGTGTCCTGTCCTTATCATTTCCCCCAGGGTATGCTGAGACTTGTAGTTCCTCTACATGGCATGCTGCTTCTTCTTTCTGCTCTCTCTTCTACACATATGCTGGAACTCCTCCCTCTTCCCCAGGGAATGCTGGGATCTGTGGTTCCTCTGTAAGCATGTTGGGCTCCTCCCTCTTCCCCAGGGTATGCTGGAACCTGTGGTTCCTCTGTAAGCATGTTGGGACTCCTCCCTCTTCCCCAGGGTATGCTGGGACCTGTGGTTCCTCTTTAAGCTTGTTGGGACTCCTGATTCTACTCCTGGTTTTGCTGGGACTTGTAGTTCTCCTGCTGGGACTCTTCATTCTTCCCCAGCGTATGCTGGAACCTCTGTTTCCTGTACAAGGCCTGCTGGGACTCCTCATTCACCCCCAGGGTTACACCTCATACCACCTAATGTATGCTGAGAACTACGCTTTTTCCTCAAGGCCTGCTGGGACTCCATTCATCCCGGGGTGTGCTGAGTTTGTTGGTTCCTCTGTAATGTGTGTTGGGATTCTGCATTCCACCCAAGTGTATGCCGAGACCTGCGGCTATTCTGCCAGGCATGTTAGGAGTCATTATTTGACCCCAGGGTAGTCTAAGAGCAGTGCAAGGCCTGCTGGAACTCCTCATTTGTCCCAAGCATATGCTGAGACCTGTGGTTCTTCTGTTGGTGTGTTGGGACTCTGTGTGTGTTCAGGTCCTAGTCAGAACCCACCTGAGCTATCCCACCAGGAAGCTGTCATTGCACAAAGCCAGTCATAAGTGGCCAATGCATTTCCCGCTCCCTGGCCGCACGTATACAGGCCTCTTGTTCATGCACGGCTGTAGACAGAGAATACCTCAGCTGCCTATGATTGCGACTCCTCAATCTTTACCAGGGTGTTCTGAGACTTGCAGTTCCACTGGTCATGCTCGCTGAGAATTTTGATTCCTCTGCAAGGCGTGCTGGAACACCTCATTCCACTCTAATGTATCCTGAGAGCTGGGCTTTTTCATTTGACACCAGGGAATGCTGAGACTGGTGCTTACTTGGTAGGCAGTTTGGGAGTAAGGTTGAGCTCAGGCATGTTCGGATCCTAGTCACAACCCACCTGAGCTATCCCACCAATAAGCACAAAGCCAACCATAAGCAGCTGAGGCATTTCCTGCTCCCCGGCTGTATACATGCCCCTTGTGCATGAATGCCTCGGCTGCTTATGATTGGGACTCTTTTTATTCTTTGCTGGGGTATGCTGACACTGTTTTCCAGAGATATATTATTCATCCCCAGGGTATGCTGTGATCTGAGGTTCCTCTTCAAGGCTTGCTGGGACTCATTGTTTCACTCTAGGGTATGCTGAGTTCTCTGGTTCCTCTGCAAGGATTCATCTGCCCCAAATTACATCACAGATCTTGTCTCTAAATATCACCCAAACTGTACTCTCCGCTCCTCGCAAGACCTCCTGCTCTCTAGCTCCCTTGTTTCCTCCCATGCTCATCTCCAGGACTTCCCCCATCCTCTGGAACTCACTACCCCAATTTATCAGACTATCACCTACTCTGCTCACTTTTAAGCGATCTCTGAAAACCTATCTCTTCAGGGAAGCCTATCCTGCCCTCAGCTAATACTGGAATCTTCTACTCTTCCTACCAGTCCATCCCCCACAGTTACCTTTTGTACCACTAGCCCCTCCCTCCTAGATTGTAAGCTCCAAGGAGCAGGGCCCTCTAATCCCTCTTGTATTGAACTGTATTGTTGCTGTATTGTCTCCCGTTATATTATAAAGCGCTGAGCAAACTGTTGGCGCGATATAAATCCTGTATAATAATAATAATAATAATAATTGTTCTAGCCCTGTGTAGACTGAAACCAGTGGCTCCTCAACAAGGCAAGCTGTTGGAAATCATTCTACTGCAGGCTATGCTGAGACTTGTGGTTCTTCTGCAAGGCAAGCTGGGACTCCTCATTCCACCTTAGGGTATGACGAGACCTGATTCTTCTGCATTTTAGAGTAAAGTCTGCTTTAAATTTAAACAATTTGCGCTGAGCAAACTGTTGGCACTATATAAATACTGTATAATAATATAATAATAATAAAGGATAAGTTCACATTTTGATCAAAAATAAAAAATGCACACTTTTTTGCAGGTAAAAAAATGTGCATTTATTATTTTTTGTTGTAGGAGCCTGTAAAGCATTGCACCAGTGCCACCTGGTGCTATGCAGGTCTCCTGTAAACCTGTCAGTATATCTGCTTGCCCGTACAGGATGTACACAGATATTCTGACAGGAAGATTCAATGAACCACCACAGCGCTCCACAATGCCATGGTAATCCATTGAGAACTACAAGCAGACAGCCGTTAAGACTGTTGGGACTTATAGCTCATTCATTCACAGAACTCTGTGAATGAATGACACAGCTGTGTGGGCGGAGCCCCACACAACCGCTCTTTTTATAAAAAGTGACAACTAATATGGGGAACTTCTCCCCATACCTCTGTCACGGGGGAAGGGGGGGGATCGGGCAGCGGCTGCAGGATTGGGAACATGTTATATGTTCCACCCTAAAAATGGATGGAATATGTTCCCAAAGGTGAACATATCCTTTAGGGATATATAAATGATTTTTCAAATACAATTCGACCAGAAGAATGCCTCTCCCCCCAAAAAAATAGTTACATATAATTTTTGTATCATAAATTACTAGCCTGTTGCTGAAATGTGATATCTAGTTCGTATAGGCCAGGCATGTACAAAGTCCGGCCCGCGGGCCATTTACGGCCCGAGGGTCGGTTTAATACGGCCCTCCATGTCAGTGTGTCTTATGGAGCGAATATGGAGCGGCCGGTCCGGTATTTCCACCGCAGCCGTGTCAGAATACCGGGCCGGCCGCTCAGCTCTGCAGCGGGACCTTACCTGTTCCTCTATCCAGCGGCGCGCTGTCTTCCCGGCTTCTGTAGTGTGGGCGCTGGGCATGACAGCCGGGTGCCAAGTGCGCATGCGCAAGAAGCGGTGCTTTTTGTGAATGGTAAGGCGGTACCTGGGACACATGACGGATCCCAGAAGCCGCCGGACCAATCTTCTCACTCATGCGCACTGGGCACCCGGCTGTCATGCCGAGCGCCATTACAGAAGCCGGGAAGACAGCGTGCGGCTGGATCGAGGAACAGGTAAGATCAAAGAACAACTGCGGAAGTAAGAGCGGGTACCTGTCAAATTCAGGTACCCGCTCCCCACCTCCCCAAAGGTCAGCAGTCATCTGTACTGTCCGCAGTCTCTGGTCATCCCTGTGCTGTCCGCAGTCTCTGGTCATCCCTGTGCTGTCCGCAGTCTCTGGTCATCCCTGTGCTGTCCGCAGTCTCTGGTCATCCCTGTGCTGTCCGCAGTCTCTGGTCATCCCTGTGCTGTCCGCAGTCTCTGGTCATCTCCTGTACTGTGTCTGCAGTCCATTAGTTCAGAAATTTTTTTTTTCCTGTTTTCTGCCTCTAAAACCTAGGTGCGTCTTATGGTCAGGTGCGTCTTATACGGCGAAAAATACGGTAACTTGGCATAAAATAATTTATTTGCATTTAATTGTAATGGTTCAAAGAATGTTTGGAAAAATGTTCGGCCCTCCACCATGTTCACTTCATCCAATCTGGCCCTCTTTGAAAAAAGTTTGGACACCCCTGGTATAGGCAAAAGAGCTGAATTTAAAATGGCTGACAGCGTCACATTAAAATTGGAGAGATCTTGTGATTGGATTGTATAAATATATATCATTTTCATCTCTTACAGGTGACTGGTAGACGAGGGGCTTTTTAATATTTGATAGTGAGTATCAGTTTGTCAATGCACCCAAGGTAACGACTGTGCTCTGTACTGTTTGGATTATGGTCATCTTTGTGTCACAATTGGGGTATTTAGACAATGTACAAAACATCTATTTTTGGTGAAGAGAGTATTATTTACTCTTAACTTGACTTTTAGTGCAGTTGTGCTTAGTATATACACTCCACCTTGTAGACTGCAAACTAACATACTCGCCTTCATCCTCTCTCCTGAGTTCTTTTTCATGTCATACCCTGACTGGGGCTGCACAGCGTTTACAAGAAAAACATCCCAGCCCAGTGCCCACCCCAATACTGTAAACAAGATCTACCTGTGCTCAAATCCCAATAACTAGTACATGCATTTATCCATCAGGTGATAAAGGGGTGTAACCACATATTAACCCCCCTGGCGGTATTCCCAAGTGTAGCTCGGGGTTAACTTTCAGTACCAAAAGCGGTAACCCTGAGCTACACTCGGAAATACACTGCAGCGTTGCTCTGGGATCCCTCTTGCACTTATTTTGTCCTGCGCTCCCGCGATGACACCCCTGCAGCGTCCCGGCCATCTCCTTCGGCCGATGCGGGCATCTGTCTTCCGGGTTCTGTTCCCTGCGAGCGTCAGGACGTACGGGGGATGGAGCCGGTGGGAAATTTAAAAATGTTAAAAAGTGACTTCACTAAATGTGAACATTCACTAAACATTCACATTCACTAAATTCACATAAATCACATAGTATAACATTACTGTATCAAACCATTTCACATACATTTTGTCCCGAGTGCTTTGTCCTGTGCCCTGCCTGCATTTTTACTGTTCTTTCTGCCTGGAAACTGAGAAACGTCCATGGCGTCCAAAAAGCATCCCTTTATGTTAAAAGCGGTTTTAGACCGGCTAGAGAACAGTGATAGTAAATTAGAACCACTTGCAGAATTGAGTGATAATGATTCGTGGGGGAAATTCGTCATCAGACACTGAAAACGATTCTGCGACTTTGCTCAGTGATGTGCGAACTTGGCGCTATATTTCACATTTCAGTGTTACACTGCAGCGTTGCTCACATTTATATTTCACATTTCAGTGTTTTTGGTTTGATTATATTATTGAATTAAATGTATTATTATTATTGTTATTTTTTATGATTATTTATTATACTACAGGCCTAAAATAAAAAACTACATATTTCCATGCAAAAAAATGTACTGCTCTGAGCACAGAAATACTGACATAATCAGACCGCTAGGGAGGTTATCACTAGAAAGTCTGATGGACCCTCTGCACACTGGTATATACCCTTTCAAGCAAACTTTGCAATAAATATGGATATTTGGTTCACACATATTGCAATACATGCTTAACCTCCCTAGCGGTATGATCATGTCAGGAATTTTGTGCTGAAAGCGGTACCATTTTTTTGCATGGAAATATGTAGTTTTTAATTGTAGGCTGTAATTTTTAGGAATAACTCACTGAAATCTATCCGAAAAAGAGTCTATTAAACATTCCGGATATGATAAAACTTGAAACACGAAATCATAAATTATAATTTAATAAATAATCATAAAAAATAATATAATAATAATAAATTTAATTCAATAATATAATCAAACCAAAAACACTGAAATTTGAAATACAGAGGCAAATTCGCACATCGCTGAGCAAAATCGTTTTCAGTGTCTGATGACGAATTTCCCCACAAATCATTATCACTCAATTCTGCAAGTGGTTCTGATTTACTATCTCTGTTCTAAAACCGCTTTTGACGTAAAGGGACGCTTTTTGGCCGCCATGGACTTTTCTAAGTTTCCAGGCAGAAAGAACAGTCAAAATGCAGGCAGGGCGCAGGACAAAGCAGTGGCGACAAAATGTATGTGAAATGCAGTGAAAAAGCAATGACAGCAAAAATGTCATTTTTTAAAAATTTCAAATTTCCCGCCGGTTCCGCCGCCCGAACGTTCCGACGTCACAGGGACCGGAACACGGAAGCCAGATGCCGGCATCCGCCGGAGGAGATGGCCGGGGACGCTGCAGGGGACCCATCGTGGGAGCGAAGGACAAGGTAAGTGCTGCAGGGACCCCCAGAGAACGCTGCATGGTAAGCCCGAGTGTAGCTCGGGGTTACCGTTCTTGGTATAGAAATTCTACCCCGAGCTGCACTCGGGAAAACCGCCAAGGAGGTTAAGCTGGCAAACTGCATCAAAGTAACCCCTCTATGGCCAGTCCTACTCTGTTCTGCCTACACAAACGTTACTGTGGACACAATTCCAATACAGGAGAAAAAGACAAAGTGGGGAAGAGCTACCAGGTGTAGGTCTGGCTACTGACCCACAATACAACAAACAAGATATACCTGTTCTCAAACAGGTATATCTTCTCCAACAACTAGTACAATTTCACCCCAACACTGTGACACATCCTCTTCAAGCATTTGCCTCTAGATCAGCCTTTCTCACTCTTTAACACAGAGGAACTCTCTTTTTTTAAAATAATTTTCCAGTCTCAGGGAACTCTTATTAACCACTTGCCTACCAGGCACTTATACCCCCTTATTTACCAGGCCAATTTTCAGCTTTCAGCACTGCCGCACTTTGATTGACAATTGCGCAGTCATGCAACATTGTACCCATATGAAATTTTGATCATTTTTTTCTCACAAATAGAGCTTTCTTTTGGTGGTATTTAATCGCCACTGGGCGCTTTACTTTTTGCGCTATAAATAAAAAAAGTGCAACAAATTTGAAAAAAAAAAAAAAAGTTTCTTTGTTTCTTTTATAAAATTTTTCAAACAGGTATTTTTTCTCCTTCACTGATGTGCGTTGATGAGGGAGCACTGATGGGCACTGATAGGCGGCACTAAAGGGCACTGATAGGCAGTACTAATGAGGTGGCACGGATAGGCGGCACTGATAGACAGCACTAATGAGGTGTCACGGATAGGCGGCACTAATATGCGGCACTGATAGGTGACACTGATTATGGGTACTGAGAGACGGCACTGACTGACGGCACTGACTGGCATCACTGCTGGGCACTGACTGGCGGCACTGACTGGCACAACCCCTGGGCACTGACTGGTGGCACTGACTGGCAGCACTGCTGGGCTGCACTGGTGGGTGGCACTGGTGGGCAGCACTGGTGGGTGGGCACAGGTGGGTGGCACTGCTGGGCACAGGTAGGTGGCACTGCAGAGTGGCACAGGTGAGTGCACTGCTGGGCACAGGTGGGTGCACTGCTGGGCACGGGTGGGTGGAGCTAGTGGGCGCACTGCTGGGCGGAACTTGCGGGTGGCACTGCTGGGCACCGATCATCAGGGCACTGATCATCAGTGCCCTGATGATTGGTGCCGATCCCTGCTCTGACAACTGCCGGTTCTCGGCAGTACTTTCCTCACGATCTGACAGCGTGAGGAAAGTGCAGCCGAGAACCGGCACTTGCATTTCCCTGTGATCAGCGTGTCATTGGACACCGCTGATCACGTGGTAAAAGGCCAGTGTGATTGGCCTTTTACCACATCACGTGATCAGCTGTGTCCGTAGGACACAGCGATCACGGAGATCGCCGGGTGCGCGCCCCCTGGGGCGCGCAGGAGAGCGCGTTCTGGGAGGACGTCATATGACGTCCACCCAGAACTGGCCGGCCGCAGTGCAGCCGTCATTCGGCTATCTGCGGTCGGCAGCTAGTTAATGAATACTAAGTCTACAGCTCATGATGCATTAGTCTGATGGTCACTGGAAAGAATGTCCCTTACACTTGTGACCACTGAGAATAATCCCCTCCCTTGCACATGGCTAAAGAGATCTTTGTTGTCTGATTACTTAACTGAGTCAGGAATTACTCAAGGAACCCCTAGTAACCTCTGGTTGAGAAAGGCTGCTCTAGATATAGCTGGTATTGTGTGTGCTTGTGCATACATTTATTTTATATTTACACTAATCATTTTGTTTTTTTCCATAGATGCCTCTTGGACTGAAGCCAACATGCAGTATGTGCAAAACCAACTCATCTTCCATGTGGAAGAAAGGAAACCAGGGGGAAATTCTGTGCAATAGCTGCACTGGTAAAGGCAGTGGCGGGGGCAGCAATTTCAGCGGTGCCAGCAGCTCCAATACTGCTCACAGCGGGACTAGCTTTGCCAGTGCCTCGACCTCTCAACAGAATAATGGGGGCAGCACTAAGCAGGTGTGCCATTTATAAATACAATTATTGGCTTGCTGTAGTGACCACCAATGTCCATTGTTTTGCATTGCCCTAACAAAGATGGTTGTACTACTGTATTTGTCATTGGGTAGACTAGGCCTGAAAACTAAACTACTGTTTTAGTATACAAGCTTTGTTTTAGAAAGCTCAAAATGCTTTGCAAAGACTTGAAGAAAATAAATGAAAAACAAAATTAGATCACATGTGCTCTGACGCTCAGTCCTGAACAGTGTGGAAATTCCTTTGTTTATTTTTCTGTCCCAGCACTGAGCTGCATGCAGGCAGCCCATATTCATGAATGGACATACACTGGCTGTACAGATTTACCCGCACAGCCTTGTTTGACAGTTATGCATGGATGGTTACATGGACTCGAACACAGAGCCTGTGCATCCAGGGTAGTGCAGCTGGCCCTGCATATTTGTCAAACTTGGTTGTGAGGGTCCACCTGTACAGCCAATGGGAGTCCATTCACTTATACCGGCTGCCTGCGCACAGCTTAGTGTTGGGTAAGTAAACAAAAGCCTTTTTGCACTGTTCAGTGCTGAGTGCCTGTGTGAATGAGCCTCAAAGCCCAATTATTAATATATCTAGATAGGCATTGTACTAAACACTTTAAATTTGACCCTCCCAGTTGCATAGGGAGTCTAAAGATGACTGTGCAGTCCAGTGGGCTCCTATTAGTCCCTCTTAATAGCAGACTTGCTCTGACACTCCCCTTGCTTTGACTCTACAACACAAGTCTAGGTGAGGACATTTGTGTCGAGGGATAAGGCAGTGATTCAGCTTTGTCAGCATAGAGCAATTAAATGGGGGGGGCAGGAAGCAGCATTGGAGGCAGGAAGCAGAGAAATGTATTTTAAGGCATTTTAAAGTAAAAATCAGTCACAGATCATAGTTACATAGGTTGAAAAAAGACACAGATCTATCAAATTCAATAGAAAATTGAAATGATTAGAAAACCTATATACAGAACCTTTTAACCTTCAGTTGATCCAGAGGAAGGAAAAAAAACCCTATAAAGCATGATCCAATTTGCTCCAGCGAGAGAAGAAAGTTCCTTCCTGTGCCCCTGAAGGCAATTGAATATTTCCAGGATCAACAAACTCTGGTGTTAATACCTATGGATGATAATATCCATTTATATTTTTTGCATTTAGGAATTCATCCAGCTCTTTGTGGAAAAAAAAAAAATCTACTGAGCTGGCCAGAACTAGTCTTTTCCACATTTTCACAGCTCCTACTGTGAAGAAGCCTTTCCATATGTTACACCAAGTTCACTGTATGGACCACCTATGTATTTATTACATGATGGGCATATCCCCCTTTATCTCCTCTTCTCAAGAGATAATACAATCAGTTCCTCTAATCTTTCCTCATAGCTGAGCTCCTCCATGCCTCTTATCAGTTTGGTTGCACCTCCCTGCACTTTCTCCAGTTCCCCAATGTTCTTTTTGTGAATTGGTGCCCAAAACTAAACTGCATATTCCAGATGAGGTATTACTAATGATTATCATGACTATTAGAGAAGAAAAGGCCAGGCATATGTGGCTATAGTATTTCAGTATGTTGTAGTATTTCACTACAACATATGTCCTGAGTTTAGGTGTAGGACATTGTGTTGGTTTTTCTTTTTAACTACGGAACTATTATACATTTTACAGATAGTTGCAGCATTTACAGTTTAAAATACTGATATCTATTTTTGTTTTCCCAATTTCTATAGTCCAAGCAGGAAATCCACAGAAGATCTGCCCGTTTAAGGAATACAAAGTACAAGTCAGCTCCTGCTGTAGAAAAGAAGGTTTCCACCAAAGGCAAAGGAAGGAGGCATATTTTTAAGCTGAAAAATGTAAGCTGATCTTTGTTTTTGTTGACTTGTCACAATTCTGGCATGTTAAATCCAAGAATGTAATGTATAAAGAACATAAGCAGAGATTTTCTTAAAGGGACTATTTCGCTGAAATAAAAATGTAAAATGAAGTGTCCCCTGCAAAGAAGATGGTTAATTCTCACCCACTTGTGCTGCCGATCTTTGCTTTAGTTAAGAGACACTGCAGTCTGAGGATTCTTCAGAATTCAACACCTTCATCAGTGTTGGATTCTTTGTCTCCCTCTGTACGCTGTGGTTCCTCCTGCAGGCCTATACATCACTATAGGACATAGTAGTTAGGCAGGGACCAGTGGATCAGATGTGCTATGTGCAGAGGGGGCACACCTTAAAGTTTCAGATTGTGAAGATCCATCCGCCACTGGAGGTTTATCAGTACAGCAGAGATCTGCACACTGGACAGTGGAAAAGGTGAGTATTAACTACCTTCTTTGCAGATGACACTTTAGTTTACCTTTTCATTGTAGCAACATAGTCACTTTAGTTGAAAACCACATGTCTAAACAATCTCTTATCATTTTAAATTATTATGACTAGCCACGTTGTCTTGTTTCCTTCACAATAAAAATTGCCCATGAACATTTCAGATCAACACTGTTGGAGTTCAGGTAACAATGGCTAAGGAAATGTGACAATGTCCCACTATGCCAACAGCAGTGTTCTGATAAATATAGATAAGTAGTCAGTTATTAGACCTTTTCAAGCCCTTTCTGATTTTTAAAACCTCAGTTCGCTAAAATTAAATCCCCTTTGCAGCCCTATAAAGTGATCTATTACTGTAGCATGCATTAAGGCCAGGCAGGAAATTTTAAGAGGAAAACTAGTAATGACTGCTTATTTCATCTGAAATATTAGTACAGTCATATTAGTACAGGGCTACTTTAAATAAATCTATACTATTAACATGTACGGTGTCATTTTGTTTAGCCTATTAAGGCCCCGGAAGCCGTGTCCACCATAGTGACTTCAGAATCCTTATTTCATAAGGTACGTTTTTTTATTATTATGACCGTTTTCTGAAAAATAAAAATTGATATTTAAAAAAAATAATTAATTGCAGTTTTAGATTGCCTGCCTGAAGTATACTGTATGTTACAGCCATGTGTAGATACAGTGAGGAACATTTCTCAAGCAGAGTTGAGACACAATCAGGCTGCCATTCATTAAGAACAGTTTGTGTGGTGGTGCTGTGTGTGTTTTTTTTTTTTTTTCCCCCTTCTTTTTCAATACATATTTGTGACCTCTGCACCTGGTATACTGTGTAATCGCCTAGGACAGATTTGTCACTTAAGATTTTATTCTAACCAGGCACTCAATTAAGAAGTGGTCAGGAGCAAGTTTTATAAACTCAGTGCTATTTTAGAGCAGCAGAGGGTGAAATTTATGGATCAAGCTACAAGCTATTAGTAAATCTTTCTCATATTCGATCTTACTACTGTGTGCTGTACGGTGAAGCTGACTTCAAGCAATGCAACAGGAACACCGTAGGATCCGCTGCACACACTGTTGTAATAATGCTGTTTTGTTTTTGTTTTTTTTTTGTTTGTTTTTTTAATAATTTGCTCTCTGTGCTATTATCCCTTACAGATATATGCCATCCCTCCATGCTTAGTGCCCTAATTCTCATTACGTTTTGCAGCCAGAAGTCCTGTTCTCCATGCTGGAGTGATTAAAACAACACTGTAACTAGTCAGTGCACACCATGAGCTGTTCCAGGGAGCAAAACTTGGGCCTGTACTCTAGAGGGAGTTAGAATGACCCTGCCATCACCCAGGAATGGGGCAGGTGAGGCAGCACCACCAGTGGGAGGGGTAACAAGAATATGTTGATTGTCTAAAGCAATTACACCCTTCAGACAAATGGGGTTCAAGAACGTCAAGGGTCGACGATGTAAGGTGAGTGTAGCAGTGCAGCAGCTTACCCCACCAGAAGCTTTCTAAAATCATCCGTACATGTAGATTCAAGCCAATACAACCATGTTTTAGTAAACCTTTTAGTCGTATCTTTGAGGGAGCTAGTCAGACTTTCCATTTCCCTAATGTCCTCCACTTTAAGGATCCATTGCCAGAGAGTTGGCGAGTGCACCAAATTCCATACGGGCAAAATACATGCCCTGGCAGCATTACCTAGGTGCCTCACCACCGATTTTTGTTTGTTTTTTGAACACGTGGATGATGGTATCTCATTGTGGTGCAGTAGGTAATAGGAGATGTGACAGGTAAAGTCCTGTCTGTAAATTTTTGCATGATCGCATGTACTCCATTCCAAAAATGACTGAGAATTGGGCAGAACCAAAATGGATGTAGCATGTCAGCATGTCCCCTCTCAGCACCACACCCCCAACACGTTTCAGGCACAGTAGGATAAATACAGTGCAGCAGTGTTCGGGTGCGCTACCACTAGGTTAAGATTTTATATGCTAGTTCTTAAATAACATAAAAGGAAAGGGTCAAGATCTTTCTGCACTGTGTCCCGGTCCAGAAGTTGGAGGTAATTTTCCCATTTGTCTAGATACCTTGGGGGGCGGGGGGGGTGTCTGCAAAGATTATCGAGTCACTGTTTGTAGGAAATGGCTTCTGGAAACATCTTCAACCCCGACACTCCTTTTCATAGGTAGTCAATGGTCTCATAAAGGAAGAAGCCACTGGTGGGCAGCGCAGAAAGTTAGGAGTTGAAGCATATGAAAATAACCCAGGTCAAAGAAGTTTTGGTTCAGGCGCATCTGAGTGGCAGTAATTCATTTGAAGTCTTTGATAAAATGTGTGGCAGAATAAACATTTTAAGTAGCATTTAATGAGTCATTAACTCACAGGATGTGATTTGTTGCAGGGACTGTACTATCAGATCGGTGATGTGGTGTCTGTCATCGATGAGGATGATGGAAAGATATACTATGCCCAGGTCAGAGGCTTCATTCAGGATCAGTACTGTGAGAAGAGTGCTGCTCTAACCTGGCTCATCCCCACCCTCGCCAGTCCTAAAGATCACTTTGATCCAGCTACCTACATCATAGGTGTGTATAACAAGTCTTCATCTGTTGAATGTTTCTGATATTGTACAATATAATGAATGGAAACAGCCAGCTGCAGATTTCTCAAGATCTATTGATATGTATCAAACTACACATAGAAACAAAGTTTTTCAAACATTAAAGTTTATACCGAGATTTACTTCCACGCCTCCTTCCCTTCTTCTAGAGTATGTTGTATTGTTATTTTTCTTTTAACTTGTACCTTGGAGACAAATGGCTTTTATTACTCCCTGTGATGTCGTCAACAAGTTTGAAAAATTCTTGCGGGGGGCAGCTGCTGGGACAGTTGACACAGCTCCGGCCCTGCAGAACTACACCACTCAAGAGCCCATTTCCTATACACAATGTGTGAGCAGGCTCTTGGAAGTCAAGGCAGAAGCATTGTTTTGCTGGAAAAGAAATCAATGTATGCATGTGGAAAGAAACAGAGAGAGGCAGGGATACAAGTTCTGTTGTGCTACAGGATAAGTCTGACAACCCTGCTTGGGATTTCAGTGAAGCAGAGGCACTGTGTTGTCAGTCCAAAGAGGAGGTTAGGAGCTGGATTTCTGGCAGATCACCAATTCTGCTCTTGCAATATTTTTAAATATTGCAGAGATGTACTTCATTTGCTTTAGTTTTTAATTTGCGGTTACATCATCTGTTTCAAGGACACCTCCATGCACTATTGTGTCACTGGGCTCTGACGTATCACCACAACCCTTGTTCTCACAATGCTGCATTGTCCATTCTTACTAGGATCGCACTGGTCTCCAGGCAGCCAGTGTCTATTTGACAGGTTGTGTTCTGCACAACACAACCTCCCTTTATACAACCTGTGAGTGAGAGACTGGCTACCCAGAGACCTCTGCATTCCTGGAGGTAACAGACAATGTAGTATCACAAAAGGACCTAGCACACATCAGTATGCAGAGGGTTTTCTAAAAGTGCTTTTTATTTCTAACTGCCTTCTCATATCAAGATACAAATATAATAACAATACATTTTTTAAAAAGTGCTGTAGTCTTGCATTGTATGTGAGGACAGAGAAGGCTCACTCACAACTAGGCATGTATTACGACTTATTCTTCTACCCCTAGACTTAGCGAGCAGTTTACCCTTGTGGGGTGGGTTGCCCACTGCAGAGGTATTTTTTACAAAATATTCCAGTGTTCAGCTTTTCATTTCAATACATTTTTCATGAAGAATTATATGTTTTTAGAAGATACAATTGCAACCGCTGTGGTGTGTACAGATCGGAATATTACCTCAAGAACAGATCAGTCAAAAGCGGCCGTACATAAAATAACAAATCCGTTACAAGTAACAAAATAGAAAGTGTATTAAAACAGTACATTTATCATGTTATAACAATGGATCAGTGCACAAAGCAAAGAATGTCCATACATCTACAGCCTGGAACCACTGGTGAAGGAGGTGTCAGTGTATGATGTTCACAGAGTATATGATCAAACCTAGAAATACAAAAGAACAAACCACAATTGGTCCCTGCGGGAGAGCCAGAAAAAAAGGGGAGCGAGAGAGTCTAAGAAAGGACATCAAGAGTGCCCAAATCCGGTTCATGAAATCTCTAATTATGGCAACATAAAGCTATCTGTTGATATAGAAGAGGATCCAGAGAGTCCATTTTTAAGACATTTCCCATGGGTATCCAAAAGAATGCTGGAAAGCTTTTCATTAATAGGAAAAACGTCTAGGCGCCGGCGAACTTCTGTGAAAGATATGAACTGCTGTTTCCAAGTTTTCGCTATGGTTTGTTTTGCTGCCAGTAGTACATAGGTCGGTGTTCAGCTTTTAATATTCTATCTTGACTTACATTTCTAAAGAGAATATGCTAACCAGGCCCAAACAGTCTGGATGCCCCATGGGCATGATTTGATGTGAAATGGGCTCCTCAAACTGTCCTGAGTCTTCCGTCTCACTGCTCGTAATGTTGGCAGGAAAATCAAAACTATAAAGTGAGAGTGTCTTTCAACACACAGAAGGGCATTCCAAGAAAGTGATCTATTATTGACTTTAATCAGAATATCAATTTGTTTTTTTTTATTGATCCCAGTCCCAGCTAGATGGTTAATGTCCTTCAAGTGGGCAGTTCCTAGGCATGCCACCCCAGTAGCACTTGCAGGCTAGCTGTGTATTATGCCAATTAAAAAGTGACCTCTTCTTATTCACTGTACTCATCACCCATTCCTTGAGCACATATAACTGGTTGCTTTAGCCCTACAACTTAGGAACCTCTCAATCCGCCTCTTTTCCATTAAATTACCCTAGCAATTGCATTCGTAATTTTTTTACTGGATATGTTTTATAGCAAAAAGTAAAAAATATATATATATATTTTTCAAACGTGTCGGTCTTTTTTTGTTTATAGCGCAAAAAATAAAAACCGCACAGGCGATCAAATAGCACCTAACGAAAGCTCCATTTGTTGGGGGGAAAAAAGGACATAAATTTCATTTGGATGCAGCGTTGTATGACTGCGGAATTTTCAGTTAAAGTAACACAGTGCTGTATCGCAATAAATGGCCTGGTCAGGAAGGGGGGTAAATCCTCTGGAGGGCAAGTGGTTAAGGTAAACAATGTTTAGGCATTAAAACCACTTTAAAATTGATACTGAACATTCCACATGAATTTGTGTATTTCTTACTACTTGATATAAAGTATATGGAAGTATTTACCTATGGTAGTGCTGTTTGTCATGTCTTTAGTGTTTGATCATGATGTTTTGTTTTGGCTCCCCTAGGACCGGATGAAGACCTCCCCCGCAAAATGGATTGTTTGGACTTTGTCTGCCATGCCCCCTCTGAGTACTTCAAATCTCGCTCCTCTCCGTTCCCCACTCTCCCCTCCCGCCCTGAGAGGGGCTTTATTTGGACTCGCATTGGCCCTACTCCGGCAATTACGATAAAGGACACAGTCAGCAATAATGTATAATCTTAAGTGGATTTTTGGACTCTGTAGAGGAACTTTTGAATGATTATGATGGCGGCAGTAGAGGAACTTTAGAAATAACTCTTACTTTGTGGGATCTTATGCTAGCTGGAACCTGAAGGGGCATTCTCTGGATCTGCTAAGAAATGAGACAACTGTCACATTCATCTAATCCACATTCAAACTTAATATAATTTAAAAAAAAAAAAGTGTTACCTATAGCAACCAGTTAGATTCCAGCTATCATTTATGAAAGTGTAACAATGCCATCTTTTTAAAAGGGGTCAGTCCAGTCATTGGTGATATTTCAGTTAGTGTGTGTATAGCCAAAAATTTTTTTCCAGTTTTGAGTGGAATGATCAATATGCCCGTCAAGCTATTCTTGGTGTTTGGGTCCCCGCTGGGTAGATTTATCCTTTTGTATTTGGGGACCATTGTTACTGAGAGAGAAAGCAATGGAGAATCCAAAACTGTTACAGTTGTAACCAGGACGGGAGGTGAGAGGGAATCTTCCAATGGGTACACCTATTCTAATGACTGGTGTCTAAGAGGGAGGTTTCTCCTCACTCTGTAGAGATTTCCTCCCACTTTCTGTTGTGTCTCTGGGGCAGGAATTGAAGGTTAACCTCACCAATGGGACACAGACAGTAAAAAAAACAAATTTATTGGTTTACCCTTCCCTTCTCTAGTCAAATCCAATCCCGGTACATTTCTCCAATTCATATACAATTACCCATTTTTCATCTCTTTAAAAACACAGTATATGTACACCTGTACTCAGAGAGAACTCAGGCAGGCCTTACAACACTGCTTGGGATTTCTGTGCAGCAGAAGTGCTGTCAGCTCACTACAGGAAGTTAGGAGCTTGCTGGATTTATAGCAGGACCAACAGGTATTTTTCTATAATCGCGCTGTTTTTAAAGAGACTAAATGTGAGGAAATGTGCACGCATTAATGAGATGTACTGAATGTTTGTTGTTTTAAATTAAAAAAAACTGACCCAATGCATAATTACTTTAAAGTATAACTAAAGGAATTTGTTTTTTTTAATATTTGAATAGAGTTGTGAGGGATTAGAAGCGTTGTGGGTTTTTTTTTTTTTTTGCTGTTAGTAACTCTCCCTCACAGGTACACATTCTGTAAAACTCACCACACGTTACAGTCTGATTGTGCAATCTCCTTTTAGACTCACCAGCAACTATGTAATGCGAGGGTCTGCCTAAATCAGGGTTTCTCAACCAGGGTTCCTCCAGAGGTTGCCAGGGTTTCCTTGAGCAATTAGCAATTTGTGCCTCTCAGGTAAGTTCCCTCTGACACCATTGATCTTTTCGCTATCTGTAAGGGAGTAATTCTTCTCTATGACCACAAGTGTAAGAAGCATTCTTACCTCTGACTATGACACTAATGTATCATGAATTGTGGAAAAATTAATTTTTAGCAGGGGTTACCTGAGACCGGAAAGTTATGTCAAGGGTTTCTCTGCATTGAAAAGGTTGAGAAAGGCTGACTTAAATGGATATAATTTGATAGATTCGGTAGTTCCTCATATTACATGGTTTTGGTAAATATACATTTTGATTGTACAAAGATTATATGATCAGAACATGTAACATTTATGGGGGGCCCTAAGGGAAGGTTTCCTTCACAGTGGAAGTATAGTCTCTTACATCTTGTTGTGCCTACAGGAGAGGTAGTGAAGAGGAAATACCCCCTAATTGGACACAGATGGAAAAGGAACTAAAGAGTTTTGGCTTCAGTTTTACACTTTTTATTAAATGATGTTTTACGGTTTCTTTTTTTAAAATTTGCATAAGGCCTTTTATTAGGAAAAAAAAAATTAAGGGTTAGTCCACCCAAAAGTGATAATTTAGTTTTTGGTAGACGCTGGAACATTAGACCCCCTGATAGTTTTTAGGTCTCTTTGAGGGACTATATTGGTGAGATCTGTGCACTGAGTTCCTGGGTCTGCATACCTGCTTCTGATTGGTATGTACTGAGATAGGCCGTTCTATGCTGAAATCTCACCTTTTACTATAATCACATGATCATTTCAGGTGTTACAATAAGAAGTTCCACAGTTCCCCTTAGTATCCATACTGGTGTGCAGCACTTTTCACAAGTACCTCCACAAAGGTGGAACATGTGGGCATAGCTGAGGATGCCGTATTCTATGCAGCAGGCTGCTTACAATGTAAAATCAAGCTCTGTGTACACCTATGGTTACCGGAGTACATCAATGAAGATTCTAGAAGTCTAGACTACAAACTTTATTGTGGTTTGAAAAGAAACACATTTTTTTTTAATTTGTGTGTACAGAAAATAACGGCTAATTATGTAAAATGAAATGTGTGTTTTTTTAATCAATAGGTACAGGTATATATAAACTTTTAATAAACAAGATCGACAGTGAAGGAAATAAGTATTTGATCCCCTGCTGATTTTGAATGTTTCCCCACTCACAAAGAAATGATCAGTCTAAAAATTGAATGTTCGGTGTATTGTAACACTGAGAGACAGAATAGCAACAAAAATTCTAAAGAAATGCATGTCTAACAAATTATGCACTGATTTGCATGTTCATGAGGGAAATAAGTATTTCATCCCCTAATATTCAGCAGGATTTCTGGCTGCCAGGTGTCTTTCATACAGGTAACAAGCTGAGATTAGAAGCAGTCTCTTAAAGGAAGTGTTGCTAATCTCATTTTGTTACCTGTATAAAAGACACCTGTCCACAGGAGCAATCAAACAATCAGATTCCAAACTCTCCACCATGGCAAAGTCCAAAGAGCTGTCCAAGGATGTCAGGGACAAGATTGTAGACCTACGCAAGGCTGGACTGGTCTACCAAACTATCGCAGCTAGCAGCTTGGTGGAGAAGGTGACAACAGTTTGTGCAATCATTTGCGAATGGAAGAAACACAAAACTGCGTCTCCATAGGTCTGGTGCACCATGCAAGATCTCACCTTGTGGGGAGTCAATGATCATCAAAACAGTGAGGAATCATCCCATAACTACATGTGAGGATCTTGCCAATCATCTCCAGTCAGCTGAGACCTCAGTCACCACGAAAACAATTGGTAACACACTAAGCTGACAAGGATTAAAATCCTGCAGTGCCCGCAAGGTCCCTCTGCTCAAGAAAGCACATGTCCAGGCCCATCTGAGGTTTGCCACTGAACATCTGAATGATGCAGAGGAGGACTGGTTGAAAATGTTGTGGTCAAATGAGACCAAAACCGAGCTCTTTGGCATCAACTCAACTGTTTGTGTTTGGAGGAGGAGGAATGCTGCCTATGACCCCAAGAACACCATCCCAACTGTCAAACATGGTGGTGGAAACATTCTGCTTTGGGGGTGTTTTTCTGCTAAGGGGACAGGACAACTGCACCGCTTCAAAGGGACGGGGCAATGTATCGTCAAATCTTGGTTGAGAACCTTCTTTCCTCAGCCAGGGCATTTAAAATGGGTTGTGGATGGGTGTTCCAGCATGACAATGACCCAAAACACCAACAACAAAGAAGTGGCTCAAGAAGAAGCACATTGGCCTAGCCAGTCTCCAGACCTTAATCCGATTGGAAATCTTTGGAGGGAGCTGAACTTTCAAGTTGCTAAACATCAGCCACCAAACAATGACTTAATGAGGATCTGCCAAAAGGAATGGGCCAAAATCCCTCCTGAGATGTGTGCAAATCTGGTGGCCAACTGCAGGAAACGTCTGACCTCTGATTGGCAACAAGGGATTTGCCACCAAAATCCTGTTGTGTGAAGGGGATCAAATACTTATTTCCCTCATGAACATGCAAATCAGTGCATCATTTGTTAGACATGCATTTCTTTTGAATTTTTTGTTGCTATTCTGTCTCAGTGTTACAATACACCTACCATTCGATTTTTAGACTGATCATTTCTTTGTGAGTGGGCAAACATTCAAAATCAGCAGGGGATCAAATACTTGTTTCCTTCACTGTATACCTTATGACATATTCGTTTAAACACCAATAACAGCTCAGCACCCACAGAGGTAAGTGCAGTGGAGGTGGGGAGAGTGTACGATGTAAGTTCACCTTTTCTTTTACAAAGGGTTTATTGAAATTTTCAAAGAGACAAAGATGCATAAAGTCATCAAAAAACAATGAAGTTGATTTACTAAAACTGGAGAGTGAAAATTCAGGTTCAGCTGTGCATAGTAGCCAACTTCTAACTTCAGCTTGCTCAATTAGGCTTGGACAAAGAAAAAAAAACTGAAAGCTGATTGGTTTCTATGCAGAGCTACACCTGATTTTGCACTCTCCAGTTTTAGTAAATCAACCCCAGTGTGTCAAAGAAAACAGGTGCCAATGAGACTATAAAGTACAAAGAGAGGAAGGAAATGGGCAGGTAGGCCTTTCATTACGAACACAGGAGCTACAGCAGAAACCGCCGACCTATCCAGAGCATGGTAATGCAAAGAAAACCTCAAGGACGTGGAATTTGCGTGTCAGCCATGGCTGTAATCACCTGCAATATGGAGAGAGAGGACGAGACAGGTTTTCCACACTAGCCAGCAAAAGGGGCTGAGGAAAGCCCAAAACTGAAAAAGGGGAGGGGAATGAAATCCCATGGAATACAACCGTAGTTCTGTGGCAGAGAGTCACATCAATGCCTTTATGTCGAGAGCAAGCTGCTGTCCATGTTCAGGTTGTCATTATAGGCCACCCATGGTTCCCAAACCTTCAGGAACTGGGCATGTGCGTCATTCAGAATAGAGCCAAACTGCTCCTGGACCATGGTCCCCATGAGGCGATGTTTAACCTCAGATGAAGGAATTGCTGATGCCAGGCCTTGGCCAATGTCTGGCAGGCCACCGGGGACACAAATCCCGCTCACTTCTGTTGGTGTTTAGATAGGGTCTTGACAGGCTTATGCAGCACTGCCTCCTATGGATTAGAAGTATATTTAATATGGATATGATCAAGACATAGATTTGAGTTCAAAAACAGATTGCCTTACGGCAGGTCCACCAGAGGGGCAGGAAAATGTCCCATTCTCTGCAACCCTAAAAGCACATCGGAGAAGCATTAGGGATGAATCAAGCTACAGTCAGGTCCATAAATATTGGGACATGGACACAATTCTAACATTTTTGGCTCTATACACCACCACAATGGATTTGAAATGAAAATAACAAGATGTGCTTTAACTGCAGACTGTCAGCTTTAATTTGAGAGTATTTACATCCAAATCAGGTGATCGGTGTAGGAATTACAACAGTTTGCATATGTGCCTCCCACTTGTTAAGGGACCAAAAGTAATGGGACAGAATAATAATCATAAATCAAAATAATAAGGGATCCTCCTGCGCTCATGGGAATAATTGACAAAATACAGCTGCTGTCACTTAGCTGATACCAATAAGTGCAAAATAAAATTAAAAATTAGTGAAGCGCTTGTATCACATGAATACAATCATGTATCTCCATATAGTGTAATTATAAATCAAAGTGACCAAAATGTGTGTTGACTCCCTCTAGTGGAAAGAAATAATAGTGTCAACCAAAATAACTAAATAACACACATTAGGAAACTAAATATATAGTGCATAAATCAAATATAATGAACAGAATATATATACGTGAAAACAGAATATTGGCCACATACAATGGTGTCTAAATCATACATAAATGATATATACCATAGGTGAACAAGACAATATCAAAGGTGAAAAAAATATTCCATGCATGTGACTGTGCTTTAAGCTGGAACACACACGTGATCTCCACTTCTAAGTGCAAGTACTCTCCTTTAAATGGCAGCAATGCCTGCTCACCTCCCTTCCTCGACCCACACAGGGCCTCAAAGCAGTTACCACCTCAGTGGTGTATTCCTCTGGCAGACTTCTTATTCCTCCTCCTCTCTTATGCAACTCATAAAAAGACAAGAAAGCCTTCCATAGTGTAGTAAATTTAATAGGCAAAGTTAAAAATTACAAAGTTTTCCACTCACATGCTCCTTTCCATAAAAAAGCGTTTTTCCCAGCCTGTGGGTAGATATGCATGCACCTGGGGGAATCCAATATGGCCACTGTGTCCGGACATACGTCACCAGGAAGTAGACAAACCGACGCGTAGCGTCACGTGCGTCGTGACTTCATCAGGGTTCAGTAGACAAACCGACGCGTAGCGTCACGTGCGTCGTGACTTCATCAGGGTCAGAACCCTGATGAAGTCACGACGCACGTGACGCTACACGTCGGTTTGTCTACGTCCTGGTGACGTATGTCCGGACACAGTGGCCATATTGGATTCCCCCAGGTGCATGCATATCTACCCACAGGCTGGGAAAAACGCTTTTTTATGGAAAGGAGCATGTGAGTGGAAAACTTTGTAATTTTTAACTTTGCCTATTAAATTTACTACACTATGGAAGGCTTTCTTGTCTTTTTATGAGTTGCATAAGAGAGGAGGAGGAATAAGAAGTCTGCCAGAGGAATACACCACTGAGGTGGTAACTGCTTTGAGGCCCTGTGTGGGTCGAGGAAGGGAGGTGAGCAGGCATTGCTGCCATTTGAAGGAGAGTACTTGCACTTAGAAGTGGAGATCACGTGTGTGTTCCAGCTTAAAGCACAGTCACATGCATGGAATATTTTTTTCACCTTTGATATTGTCTTGTTCACCTATGGTATATATCATTTATGTATGATTTAGACACCATTGTATGTGGCCAATATTCTGTTTTCACGTATATATATTCTGTTCATTATATTTGATTTATGCACTATATATTTAGTTTCCTAATGTGTGTTATTTAGTTATTTTGGTTGACACTATTTTTTCTTTCCACTAGAGGGAGTCAACACACATTTTGGTCACTTTGATTTATAATTACACTATATGGAGATACATGATTGTATTCATGTGATACAAGCGCTTCACTAATTTTTAATTTTAATCATAAATCAAACTTTCACTTTTTAATACTTGGTTGCAAATCCTTTGCAGTCAATTACAGCCTGAAGTCTGGAACGCATAGACATCACCAGACGCTGGGTTTCATCTCTGGTGATGCTCTGCCAGGCCTCTACTGCAACTGTCTTCAGTTCTTGCTTGTTCTTGGGGCATTTTCCCTTAAGTTTTGTCTTCAGCAAGTGAAATGCATGCTCAATCGGAGTCAGGTCAGGTGATTGACTTGGCCATTGCATCACATTCCACTTCTTTCCCTTAAAAAAACTCTTTGGTTGCTTTTGCAGTATGCGTTGGGTCATTGTCCATCTGCACTGTGAAGTGGCGTCCAATGAGTTCTGAAGCATTTGGCTGAATATGAGCAGATAATATTGCCCGAAACACTTCAGAATTCATCCTGCTGCTTTTGTCAGCAGTCACATCATCAATAAATACAAGAGAACCAGTTCCATTGGCAGCCATACATGCCCACGCCATGACACTACCACCACCATGCTTCACTGATGAGGTGGTATGCTTAGGATCATGAGCAGTTCCTTTCCTTCTCCATACTCTTCTCTTCCCATCACTCTGGTACAAGTTGATGTTGGTCTCATCTGTCCATAGGATGTTGTTCCAGAACTGTGAAGGCTTTTTTAGATGTTGTTTGGCAAACTCTAATCTGGCCTTCCTGTGTTTGAGGCTCACCAATGGTTTACATCTTGTGGTGAACCCTCTGTATTCCCTCTGGTGAAGTCTTCTCTTGATTGTTGACTTTGACACACATACACCTACCTCCTGGAGAGTGTTCTTGATCTGACCAACTGTTGTGAAGGGTGTTTTCTTCACCAGGGAAAGAATTCTTCGGTCATCCACCACAGTTGTTTTCCGTGGTCTTCCGGGTCTTTTGGTGTTGCTGAGCTCACCGGTACGTTCCTTCTTTTTAAGAATGTTCCAAACAGTTGTTCTGGCCACGCCTAATGTTTTTGCTATCTCTCTGATGGGTTTGTTTTGTTTTTTCAGCCTAATGATGGCTTGCTTCACTGATAGTGACAGCTCTTTGGATCTCATCTTGAGAGTTGAGATTCCAAATGCAAATAGCACACTTGAAATGAACTCTGGACCTTTTATCTGCTCATTGTAATTGGGATAACGAGGGAATAACACACACCTGGCCATGGAACAGCTGAGAAGCCAATTGTCCCATTACTTTTGGTCCCTTAACAAGTGGGAGGCACATATGCAAACTGTTGTAATTCCTACATCGTTCACCTGATTTGGATGTAAATACCCTCAAATTAAAGCTGACAGTCTGCAGTTAAAGCACATCTTGTTCGTTTCATTTCATATCCATTGTGGTGGTGTATAGAGCCAAAAATTTTAGAATTGTGTTGATGTCCCAATATTTATGGACCTGACTGTATGTGATCAGGGGTCATATTCTAGCGAGAGAACTATTTGAATGTGTTTTCTAGGGTAAATATGTTTTTGTGAGCACTCAGAGAAGGGTCTTGCCCAGATCAGCCTCCCACTTCGACACGTATGACAGCTGACTTGAGGTTGAGGAATTCACCAAAGAAGAGTAAAGGTCGCCGATCAGGCACTTCAAGTGAGGTGCCTTTCAACGACGGTTAGTTCACCTTTTCATTTTTTCCGGAAAGGTGAACAAACACTTTAAACTAGTTGTATACACTCACATATACCCAGTGAAGAGATTAACCTCAGGTGATACAAGATGAAACAAATCCTCCTACATAAGTTGTACCTATTTATCTGCAGTCCTCTCTACGTCTGTTCAAAGTCCAACATTTATAAAGCTTGTTTAAGCTTCCAGAAAGCAGGGGGCGGAGAGCTGAAATTACACACTGCAGAGCTCAGTAAGGAGAGCTCTGAGAGCTGATTGAAAGGAAGGGACACATCCCCCTCCACATAGTAACAAAGCTGAGACTGTCAATCACAGGCTGTGTACTGGAGCTCCCTCCCCTGTCACCTTTTTTCACTTGGGGTCAGGAAATCTTTTCAAAAGTAACTCATGCTGATAGGAGAGGAAGGAAGCAGCAGACAGAAATGGCACTTAGTGCTCTTAATTGAGACAAATACACACAATAGAGGGATATGCTTTGTTCATACTTGATATCCGAGCTTTACAACCACTTTAGGCTAGGGAGGATTACCGGGGAAGAGTTTTGCTTGCTTGTTGGTTTTTTTGCTTTTTTTTTAATGCTGGAATGCTTACTATGTTTTAAAGTGCAACTAAAGCCCAGCTTTCAAAAACTGGAGCAGGCAGCCTCTTTATTGCAGACGCCATCAGCCACTTAACATTCCTGTCTTAGACAATTGGCTGGATGAGGACCTTCAGGTTTCAAGGATCAACTACAAACTGGACAGGTTTGTATCCTGTACACAGATCAATATGCGGTGAGCCATCGAAGCCTCCTATTTCTTCTCCATCTTGTGTTTTTGTGAATGAAAGGGGGACATAAGGCTCTAAAGAAGCCCCCTCTAGGAGCCGCAAAGACTCTCCCCATCCCCTTCTCTTCTCTCACAATAGTTGATTGGAGCATCTTATCCTCAGGTAGACTTACCTGCTTCCCCAGTAAGTACATTTTCAGCTGCCTGCTGATTGGATGAAAGGCTTATTTAAGACAACTATTTCATCTGTTCTGTGCCGATCTTCAAATCTTTTTCAAACTATCCTTTATAATTTATTTATAATTAATTTTATAATTGTTTTTATTTTATTTTATAATATTAGTTCTGATCATAACCAATATACCGTATATTCTCTTGCATATTAATTGCCACGGAAAAAAAGAACAGCTGATATTTGATTCCTTACTTCGGGAAACTTTTTGGCAATTAAAAAAAAAAAAAAAAAACCTCCTGTGCTTGTTAACATAAACTCACCCCTCTAGCAGCTGAACACCAAAATCTCCCCAGATAGTAAAGTAGAACTAAAGGCAAAACTTTTTTTTTTTCATTTTGGATAGAGCAAGAGAGGGTTATAACCCCTGTAAGATTTTGTTTTTGCCATCTGTGTCCCATTGGGGAGATTTACCATCACTTCCTGTCCCATAGCCAAACAGGAAGTGAGAGAAAATCCCTGCAAATTAAAAAATTCATTTGGAACCCCAGGTCACCAGAACTAGAGTCCGATTGATACATTTCCTCTCTTTTACCATTCTGGGGACAACCCAAAATGTGGGGATTCTTTTACTTTCACTTTTAATGAAAAAGAGAAACAGGACACATGTAGAGGGTGAGTCTCCCTAACGGGGGCACAGACAGCATTAAAAACCTGAAAGGGGTTCTAATCCCTCTGCACTCTATACAAAACTAAAACATTTTGCCCTTAGTTATACTTTATTATACATGAGGAGGAGGTGCATTGTAGTACTAGGAGTGTGAAAAGATCACTTGTTTTTCCCAGAGAATTTATTTTATCACTTAAATGGTCTTTTAAATGAATTTTAATTGAGTTTACACTTTCAGGATCGGTTCACACTAGTGTGGGTGGAAGCCGCTGCAGGACCCTCACTTCATCATGGAGCTGCAACCACCCACCCACAAAACGCAGCACCCGCAGGCGGGTTCCATTAATCGTATAGGCACTCCGCCCGCACTGGATATCTCACCCGCACTGTAGTGCAGTTCCCAGTGTGGGCTGCGATTTCTGGAAAGGTGCAGGGACCTTTTTCCTGCATTCAAATGAATAGGTTGCTGTGCTGTGTCCCACAAAGATGCACTAGTGTGAACCAAGCATAAATTTAGAGCACAGTTTTATGGACCGTAGCAAACAATTTTGTCATTTTATGTAGTTTTTTTTATTATTTTATACTATGGAGCGCTGAGAACTTGTATTTCATTATACCGGTAATTCATTTTAATTATTTAAAATATATATATTTTTTATTTTCATAGTTCTGATCATAACCAATATACTGGATATTCTCTTGCTTAGATCTTGTCTCTAAGCACAGAAATATGTTTGTATTTATTTATTAATATTTAATAATTTATTAATATTTTTATTTTAAATTTATTAATATTTTTAATGGTTGAACTGGATGGACTTTTGTCTGTTTTCAGCCAGACTAACTATGTAACAGTAAAATCAGTCTGTATATACAGTAAAGCATGCTTGTTATGCTCACTGTGGAACCTAAGGGGTTCATCCTCTGCACTGTGTAAAAACGCTGTTTGATCCTGTCTTCTCTGATCCTCTCCTTCTTCCAGTGTCCCCAATTCATCTGCTGACAGCACAGAGCTTTAGGAGTCACTCTGCATATGCTCAGTTTACTGTATATGGCTAGACAGTTTTTTTTTTCTTTGGGAGGGTGCAAGTGATCAACACAGGGTCAATCAGCACTGTCCAGATAGAGCAGTGGTTCTCAACCTTCCTAATGTCGCGACCCTTTAATACAGTTCTTTATTTTGTGGTGACCCCCAACCATAAAATTATTTACCCAGCAAATATAATTCATGAAGTGTCGTTTTACCTCCAATACTGCTGCTTCCAACACAGTAGCTGCTTTCAACACATCGGAAATATGTGTTTTCCGATGGTCTTAGGCGACCCCTGTGAAAGGGTCGTTCGACCCCCAAAGGTGTCGCGACCCACAGGTTGAGAACCACTGAGATAGAGGGTCAGGGATCATGCAATCTCATAGGACAATCAGAGGAGAATGAAATCTCCTACAGGCTTTAACCAGTGCTCTGCTGGACACTGATAGAAGTCACAAGACTGCTATATACTGCTGATGAGAAAATGCATTTAGCAATTTATATTTGCTACAATAATTGCATTTCCATGTTCTGTGTACTGTGGGAGACCAGATATAGTGAATGCAGGGTCCAAGGAGAGCAGATATAGTGAATGCAGGGTCTAGGGAGATCAGATATAATGAATGCAGGGTCCGAGGAGAGTGGATATAGTGAATGCAGGGTCCGGGGAGACTGGATATAGTGAATGCAGGGTCCGAGGAGAGGGGCTATAGTGAATGCAGGGTCCAGGGTGAGTATATATAGTGAATGCAGGGTCCGGGGAGAGCGGATATAGTTAATGCAGGGTCTGGGGAAACCAGATATAGTGAATGCAGGGTCCTGGGAGACCAGATATTGTGAATGCGGGGTCCTGGGAGACAAGATATAGTGAATGCAGGGTCCGGGGAGACCGGATATAGTGAATGCAGGGTCCGGGGAGAGCATATATAGTGAATGCAGGGTTTGGGGAGACCAAATATAGTGAATGCAGGGTTTAGGGAGACCGGATATAGTGAATGCAGGGTCCTGGGAGACCAGATATAGTGAATGCAGGGTCCGGGGAGACCAGATATAGGGAATGCGGGGTCCGGGGAGACCAGATATAGTGAATGCAGGGTCCGGGGAGACCAGATATAGTGAATTCAGGGTCCTGGGAGACCAGATATAGTGAATGCAGGGTCCGGGGAGACCAGATATAGTGAATGTAGGGTTTAGGGAGACCAGATATAGTGAATGCAGGGTCCGGGGAGACCGGATATAGTGAATGTAGGGTTTGGGGAGACCAGATATAGTGAATGCAGGGTCCGGGGAGACCAGATATAGTGAATGCAGGGTCCAGGGAGAGCGGATATAGTAAATGCAGGGTTTGGGGAGACCACATATAGTGAATGCAGGGTCCGGGGAGAGCGGATATAGTGAATGCAGGGTTTGGGGAGACCAGATATTGTGAATGTAGGGTCCGGGGAGACCAGATATAGTGAATGCAGGATCCGGGGAGACCAGATATAGTGAATGCAGGATCCGGGGAGACCGGATATAGTGAATGCAGGGTCCGGGGAGACCAGATATTGTGAATGCAGGATCCGGGGAGACCGGATATAGTGAATGCAGGGCTTGGGGAGACCAGATATTGTGAATGCAGGGTCCGGGGAGACCAGATATTGTGAATGCAGGGTCCTGGGTTTAGTAACGCTGTAAAATAAAACACAGTAATGAGGGAGTGGATCTTTCAATGGGGATACTAGTTCTGGTGACCCTGGTATCACCCAGGATTCCCTCACTCTGGAGGGACTTTATCTCACTTCCTGTTTTGGCTATGAGACAGGAAGTGAAGGGAAATCTCCCCTATGGGACACAGATGGCAAAAATAGGAAAAGTAAAACTGACAGGTTTATAACCCTTTCTTTGGAAATCTACAAAAACGTTTTGCCTTTAGCTCAACTTTACTATTTCAAACATCTGGCTCAAATGTTCCCTGTGTTGACATCATTGGAAATACTATGCATCTACAATGGGTTGCTATGGAAAGTTTTTGAATGAATACACTTTACTGGCATAGCAGAAGTGGCAGCTGAGGACAGGCCCTGCATGTGGCCTCCTCTACACTCTGCATACCTATTATACACAGTGTTGTCGCCATGAATGAATCATCTGAACTGTCACTTTACAATGGTCAGCTCAGTGTAGACTGAATAGACGTGTTTGGAGTGCGGGAAAGGCCTCTGCTGAGAAATATCAAAAGTAAATAGTCGCTGACCACATCTAGTGTAACTAAGTCCCTCCATTTCCTTCAGCTGGTGTTTATGTACATCTCCATGGTGACACGTCCTCTCCCGGGGCTGCAATCACTGCTGCAGTCAGTTGAGGCTGAGAAGGAGCTCCTGAGTGGAGAAATGTCAACTTTGGTTTCATGAAGTTCTGCTTACCGACCCTCATTCAGTGTCATGTCAGTTCACTGCAAGTCTCTGGATTCTTCAGCCTCCTTCTCCTGAACAGCTCTGGTAAGTAGGCAGTATGACAGTTAATCCCATCTCTTTCACCATAGCAACTGGATGTATTGTAACGTGGACTTTCTGTTGTGGCTCAGCAGTAGCTTAAAGTGTTACTAAACCCACAACAGTAAAATCAGTCTGTATATGCAGTAAAGCATGCTTGTTATACTCACTGTGGAACCTAAGGGGTTAATCCTCTGCATTTTGTAAAAATTCTATTTGATCCTATCTTTTCTGATCATCCCCCTCTTCCATTGTTCCCATCGTATCTCCTGATAAGGCATATTGTGTGGAGTCACTCTGCACATGCTCAGTTTAGTGTGTATTGCTAGAGAGTTTTTTTTTTCCTCGTGAGAGTGCCGGTCATCAGCACAGGGCTAATCAGCACTGTTCAGAGGTCAGGGGTTCTGCATCCTCCTAGAGAAGAATGAAAACTCCTCCTACAAGCTTTAACCAGTGCTATGCTGGACACTGATAGAAGTCACAAGACTGCTCTAACTGCTGATGAAAAAAGGTATTTAGCAGTTTATATTTACTAAAATAATTGCATTTCCATGTTGTGTGTACTGTGGGAGACCAGATATAGTGAATGCAGGGTCCGGGGAGACCAGATATAGTGAATGCAGGGTCCGGGGAGACCAGATACAGTATAGTGAGTGCGGAGTCCGGGGAGACCAGATATAGTGAATACGGAGTCCAGGGAGACCAGATATAGTGAATGCAGGGTCCAGGTAGACCTGATATAGTAAATGCAGGGTCCATGGAGACCAGATATAGTGAATGCAGGGTCCGGGGAGATCGGATATAGTGAATGCAGGGTCCGGGGAGATCAGATATAGTAAATGCAGGGTCCGGGAAGACCAGATAAAGGGAATGCAGGGTCCGGGGAGACCAGATACAGTGAATGCAGGGTCCGGGGAGACCAGATACAGTGAATGCAGGGTCCAGGGAGACCAGATATAGTGAATGCCAGGTCCGAGGAGGCCAGATATAGTGAATGCGGGGTCCAGGGAGACTAGATATAGTGAATGCGGGGTCCGGGGAGACCAGATATAGTGAATGCAGGGTCCGGGGAGACCAGATATAGTGAATGCAAGGTCTGGAGAGACCAGATATAGTGAATGCGGAGTCCAGGGAGACCAGATATAGTGAATGCAGGGTCTGGGTAGACCAGATACAGTAAATGCAGGGTCTGGGGAGACCAGATATAGTGAATGCAGGGTCCGGGGAGACCAGATATAGTGAATGCAGGGTACGGGGAGATCGGATATAGTGAATACAGGGTCCGTGGAGACCAGATATAGTGAATACAGGGTACGGGGAGATCGGATATAGGGAATGCAGGGTCTGGGGAGAGCATATATAGTGAATGCGGAGTCCAGGGAGACCAGATATAGTGAATGCAGGGTCTGGGTAGACCAGATATAGTAAATGCAGGGTCCGGGGAGACCAGATATAGTGAATGCAGGGTCCGGGGAGACCAGATATAGTGAATGCAGGGTACGGGGAGATCGGATATAGTGAATACAGGGTCCGTGGAGACCAGATATAGTGAATACAGGGTACGGGGAGATCGGATATAGTGAATGCAGGGTCCGGGGAGAGCATATATAGTGAATGCTGGGGTTTGGCTGCATAATTATTAATGTGGAATGCATGTTCCTTACTAAAGAACATTATTTTTTATCAATTGTTATGAGTAAAGTTCTGCTTTAAGGTGATATGTCTCCAAATCCAGGGGAATGGCAACTCAAATGGAGATTTCCCTGAGCTTGTCAGTGTTAATGTTACATTAAATTCCCTGGTGTCCAACCTGGCGCCCAAAGCTCACATGTGGCCCTTTGGAATATGATATGCAGTCCTTCGGACCTCAGCAGTCTGTAGTGGGAACATTGATGAGGGTATTAGCACTGATCTCTACTAGCCTCATGTAACATGTTCCCAGTCTCGTATTGTCTTCTGCAGAATATCCCCAGCCAACAATGTAGTATATCCACACTGCCTGACCCTCATTCCCTCTATTAGGTCTGCAGTTTCTGACAGTTCTTTCAAGAATTAAAGTGGTAGTAAACTGCTAAAAAAATAAAATCTAAAAAATGTATTCCCTGCAAGTTAAGAGCATATTGAAATATTTACCTGAAAACAAAGCCCTCCAGCAGAGCGCTGTCACGGCTCCCAGTTTGCGAGCTGCAGCCATCTGATTGGCTGAGCCACGATGTCATCACTCCTGGGAATTTCAGCCACGGCACGCCGGCCATTGAGAGCGCAGTGCGCATGCGCTGGTGACATCACCGGCGATTCTACAGTAAATATCTCCTAAATGGTGCACATTTAGGAGATATTTACAGTACCTACAGGTGGGCTTTATTATTTATTACCTGTAGGTAAGAGGTACAAAACTGGGTTTACTTCCACTTTAAATACAGTGCTTGCAGTGCAGTGCAATATTTGCACCCTTCCTGATTTTTTTCTTTCCGTATTTGTCACACTTAATATTTGTTTAATGATCTGAATCATTTAACTGTTTCCCATCCACCCTATAGCAGATATACTGCTACAGGGCGGCACAGGTGCGCAAAGTCACGTGTATATATACACGTGATTTTGCATTTCTGGGTAGGGGGCGCGTGCGCCCTACCTGTGCTGCCATTCGCAGCCTAGTTGTCAATCACCAGGTCCCGGCCGGTGATTACTCACTGGCGCCCAGTGATTTCTGACGGGGAGGAGAACTGTTTTGTTTACTAACAGTTCGCCTCCCTGTCAGCTCGGGCACACTGTTTTGGATGGTTGTGCACAGCACAGCCATCCAAAGCAGTGTGCTTACAGTGAAGCACACTGACACTGCCCCCTAGTAAAACACTCCCAGCACACAGTTAACCCTTTGATTGCCCCTCATGTTAACCCCTTCCTGCCCAGTGCCATTAGTACAGTGTCAGTGCTTTTTTTTAGCATTGATCACTGTATTGGTGTCACTGAGGATGTCAGTGACACCAAGTCAGTTCCCCCCAGTGTTAGAATGCCTGTCTCAGTCCTGTAGTCCCGCAGTCCTGCTATAAGTCGCTGATTGCCGCAATTACTAGTGAAAAAAAAATAAAATAAATTCCAGTATCTATACAGCCATTTGTAAACGCTAAAACTTTTACATAAATCATTTAATTTACACATATTGGGATTTTTTTTTTAGCAAAGATATGTCACAGAATACATTTTGGCCTAAATTTATGACAAAATTAGATTTTTTTAATTTTTTACTGGATATGTTTAATAGCAAAAAGTCAAAAATATTGTTTTTTTTTCTCAAAATTGTCAGTCTTTTTATTTTATAATGCAAAAAATAAAAAACGCCCAGGCAATCAAATACCACCGAAAGAAAGCTCAATTCGTGGGGAAAAAAGGATGTAAAATTGCGTGGTCAGCGTTGCATGACCGTGCAATTTTCAGTTAAAGTAATGCAGCGCTGTAACGCAAAAAATGGCCTGGGCAGGAAGGGGGGTAAATCCTCAGGAGGGCAAGTGGTTAATATTACACAAAGATAACCCTAGTAAATACAAGGGGGAAAAAAACTGTCCAAACTTGCCCGGCCTTATGTGAAAACGTAATTGCCCCCTAAACCTCATAACTGGTTGTGCCATCCTTGGCAGCAACTGAAATGGATGAATATCTAGTCCCGTCCAAGCATTTGTTACACTTCTGCTAGATCAGTGGTAATAAAATATTATATAAAATATCTGCATTAAAAAAATGTGTGTGTGCTAAATGCCTCACTTCTGTACCAAAAACAAGCTCACAATTCTCAGACGTGGAAAATGAATGTGCCATGCCGGGTTACACGGTCTCACAGCTCTTGGGGGTTCCCGGGTTTTTCTTATAAAAAAAGAATGGCTCGCTTTGTGCCAACTTGGTAATGTGAGTAGCAATTCAGCAGCATGGTGTAGGTAAGGCTTCAATAGTTGGCGATTAGATTACTCATTCATGCTACAATGTATACAATACTAAGCTGAACCTTTTCAAGGGATACAAAGAATCAACCCAGCGAATCGAAGTAATCAAGGAAACTTGTGCTAAATACTGTCACCGGAGGAAGGAGCAAAGGGAGAGCAATGGCAAGGTCAGTATCAGTGGGTTGGGGAGGAATGGTAAGGGGTTTGAGAGCACTTACAATCATTTATAAAGATATTGGGACCGATTTACTAAAAACAACTAGCCTGTTCACTTTTCAAGGGAAGTTGCGCTTTGCAAGGGATTTATCCCCAGAGCTTAGTGAATGAGGTGAAGCTCTGCTGACTTCCATCTCCCAATCATGTACAGGGTGCAGCAACATAACTTCCTTTTTTCAAAACGCAATAAAACCCATTTTATGAATCAGAATAGTTTTTATTGTCTTTAATAATGTAGGTACATATCTAAAGTTCTGTTTTACACAGTTTTGAAAATCATATCAGGTACGTGACGCCCCCCCATTGTCCATACACTGAATAAGTGAATTCAGACCGGTATGTGAACATGTTGGAGGAATTTGTTTTTCCACGACTTGATGAATTGGACTTAGGGGACATTTGGTTCCAACAGGACGGAGCAACGGCTCACACTTCAAGAGCATCAATGGCTGTTTTAAGGGAACACTTCCCGGAGCGCCTCATCTCAATAAGGGGCGATTTGGAGTGGCCAGCCCGCTCCCCCGATTTGGCCCCTTGCGACTTTTTTTGTGGGGTTTTTTGAAATTCCGCGTTTATGTAAACCGTCCAAGGACCCTACAAGACCTGAAGGCCAACATCCGCGCAGAAATTGCCAACATACCCGCTGCTATGCTGGTAAGGGTCATGAAAAATGCCAGAAATCGGCTTATTCAGTGTATGGACAATGGGGGGCGTCACCTACCTGATATAATTTTCAAAACTGTGTAAAACAGAACTTTAGATATGTACCTACATTATTAAAGACAATAAAAACAATTCTGATTCATAAAATGGGTTTTATTGCGTTTTGAAAAAAGGTAGTTATGTTGCTGCACCCTGTACAAGCAAAAATGCTGTTTTTAATTTTCTTTGCACATAATTGGGTATTTTTTGGAAAGTGACTCTGTATCACATTCACTAAGCTCCGGGGGACATTTCCTTGCACAGTGCAACTTCCCATACAGCCTATCTGCCTTTAGTAAATCAACCCCATTGTGTCACTTTGCACTTAAAGCGGAGCTCCACCCTATAGGGGAAGTTCTGCTCTTATCCTAGGTTCACACCTAAGCATTTCCGCCACATTTTGCAGAAACGCAATATAGTCCATTTAACATTATTTGCTATGGGACAGGTTCACATCTCCGTGTTTTTACCCGGTGCATTTTTTGGAAAGGGTCAGGCTCTTTTTTCAATGCAAAATGTTGCGTTTTTGGTTCTATAAACTTCAGTGGGAAAGCTGCAGAAAAGCATGTTTTTGTTGTGTCTCTGATGCATTTTTGATGCGTTTTGTGTTTAATATGTGCCTAGCAGCAAGGAAAATGAAAAAAAAAAAGCAAAATGCTGCAAAAATGCAAAACGTAATGCAGAAATGCAACCTGGTGTGAACCTAGGGTAAAGCATCATCCCCCACTTCCCGTAAAGGGCCTTTGGGGAGTGGGGGGGGGTTTGAGTTTACCTGTCAAAATAGGCAATTGGAAGCTGAAGTTGTCCTCCCCCTCCCTTCCTGTAGTCTCCTGGGACACGTGACAGGTCCCAGAAGACTACGGGACCATACAGAAAGCGCAGCACTACTTGCGCATGCGCAGTGGGCGCCCAGCTGTGAAGTAATTAAAGTAACTAAAAACTTTACAAAGGGCTGTAAGCCTCCAAAATTAAATAAAACATAATGGCTTAGAGCAAAATTCCAGCAAACACCTACATAAATAGTTGAAATTTACTGTATGTTGTTTTACCAACCTAATGATTTATAATTCTGCATATTCAATCTTGTGATTTTAAAACACCTTTCCCACACTGAACAATCATACATTTGACACATTCAGGGGTTATTAACTAAGGGCTCATGGAAAACTCTTCTGAACGATGGAAACTGACTGTTGAAAACGTAGGTTAAAAAATGTCAGTTTAGCCACGTTTGTATACCAAGTTTATGAGCGTTTGCGTTTAGAAGCTTTTTTAAAAGATAACCTCAGGAGACCTTCCCAAATGCCCAGAATGCACTGAAAAATAGTTAATAATTAACTATTTCAGATATTTTGAGAGGAATAGAGAGAGCAGAAGCAGAGAGAGCAGTATGTGTTGAGATGACCTGTCTTTTCTGTTTGTATTCACTAAGGATCCCATCATGAGCATAATGCGGCACGTTCTACCGGTTTTTCCTTTCACGCGAAGCCCGGAACTGACTGCGCTGGTGTACCGGGTCCATTTGAATACATGGAAAACATTTTGCAAAACATTTTGCATGCATTTCTGATGATGAAAAAAGACAGCAGCTGGATATAGAACAGTTAAAAAATGCTTCTAAATGTAAACGCTTCTAAATGCAGTTAACCGCGTTTACAAGCATTTACACACGTTTACAAGCATTTGTCGTTTGAAACGCTGATAAAAATCTACTCCCGAACGCAAGTTCGGTGCTTTAAAAAAAACAACAACTGTAAACTCAACTACCTGTAAATGACTGTAGTCGACGATGTGTACATGGACACATAGAAAAACATTAGGGAGAGTTCAGGAGCTGCTGAAAAAAAAATGCTGAACAGCTCCTGAATGTCAGTTTAGCAGCTACAGTGTACATGAGCCCTAAAATTGCATGGTGCAAAATTTGGTGCAGCTCTGCATACCAACCAATCAGCTTCCAGGTTTGATTCCCAAATCTTAATTGAACAAGCTGAAGTTAGAAGCTGATTGGCTACCATGCACAGCTGCACCAGATTCTGAGTGCTCCAGTTTTAGTAAATCTCTCCCCATATAGGTGTCCGTTTATGACACACAGAATAGCTGAGATTCAGAGGATCACAGCTATTCTCTGGTCATTCACAGTTTATGACACCCAGGAGAACATGTTCAGCCCTTCTCTGGAGATCTGTGTTCTCCCTCCAGATTCTCCAGCCCAGAGCTGGAGAATCGGAGGGACCGAAAACTTAGCAGAGATAATTTACCTCTGTTTAGTAAACTGATCTTTTACTGTAATCTCGCGAGATTATAGTAAAATCAGCCGTTTTCCAGCGTTTGTAGACCGTTCTCCCTTCGTTTGGAGAACTGATCTACATATGCTTCATAAACGGCATTCACAGGAGAACTGAGCAGCAATCTATTACTGCTGGTTCATAAACGGACACTATAGTTTTTAACGAAACAGTTTGTCTTCCTGCTTAGACATATCAGCTTCTTATAAAATTCCAGTAAAATAAAACTGTTTTATTCTTTTGTTTGTCATGCTTGACCATACATTTATTGGAAAGATATACAGACATTTGCAAAGGAACAGATATCAAAAGTTTTATGGTGGTCTCTTCTTTGAAGTCTGTTCTTCTGTGCATGTCTATGCATCTTTACAATGAATCTACAGCTGAGCAAGATGAACAAGTGGATGAAGTGGTTCCATTTTACTGGAATTTTGTTGAATATACGAGGATCAGGTATAGTCTGCAAGCATTGATCCTTCAAGTACGGTATATATTGGGAGTGGTCCACTAGCATGGGTGAACCTCATGCTATGACCATTTAATCCTTTTTTAAGTGTTTGAATGATGCTACCACTTAAAGGTTAAGTACACCTTTAAAAAAAAAAAAGACATATTTATGCTGATTTTGTTTTCCTGCAGGAGCCTGGAAAGCATTACACCTGTGATCAGTGGATTGGAGGTGCAATGTCAGGCTTTTTCAGATAAGCCCCTGCAGCTTTTTGCCCTTCCCTTGTATGGACTGCCTGTTTGAAAGCTACAGGGCTTGTGAATGAACTATGAGAGCGCTCATCAGCACCCTCGCAGTTCATTCAAAACGTAAAGCTGTCAGCCACAGTGGCTGGTTGTACTTGCAGTTCATTACTTCACAGGCCGTGCTCTTTTCAAAAACTTACAGTGGGTGTAGGGAGAAGATCCCCCATCCGCTGTCACACCAAAGGGGAAATTGGTGGAACTGGCAGCAGGAGCTGGAACATGTTACATATTCCACTCTAAAAACAGGTGGAACATGTAACAAAAGATGAACTTATCCTTTTAATGTGTGCATTTGTGCTCTCCCTTGGTTGGAGGCCAACTTGCTACACCAGGTGGATAACATCTTTTTTCTTGCCAGTGACATGTTTATTATTTATTACAAGTACTTATACAGTGCCATCAATTTACGCAGTGGTTTACATATAAATTGTACATTCATATCAGTCCCTAACCCTCAAGGGGCATACAATCTAAGGTCCCAAACTCACATTCATACACATACTAGGGCCAATTTAGACAGGAGCCAATTGACCTACCAGCATGTCTTTGGAGTGTGGGAGGAAACCCGAGTATCCAGAGGAAACCCACACAGGCACAGGGAGAACATGCAAACTCCAGGCAGGTGGTGCAGATTTGAACCGATGACCCTAGTACTGCCAGGCAGAAATGCTAACCATTTAGCCACTGTGCTGCCCTGTTCTGGTACTAACTACAAAGCTATTTTGAGTGAGACGGCATTAAACACTGATCTTCCTTCACCAGTTCTTAAGACACATACTCATTACACCTTATTGGCTTCAATCTGAAGGCATGGAGGGAATCTGTTGTATATTTCACGAGGCTTCGCACACTCTTGGCCCAGGCCAAGTCCAAAGGAGAGTTCTGCTATGCAGTAGGCCTTGACTTCGGGTCCCTGCTACTAAAGGGTAGGACCATACAGCCATCAATTCACCCTTCCAACATAACCTCCATCACCGGCCACCACTGTCTCCCCTCTTGAACAGGTTGCTTGTTACTCATCTTGTTACTCATCTTTCTCCATTACTCAGAAAATTAACATTTAGGCACACACTTTGTTCACGTGTTTTCATACACTGTAGGTTTTGACTCTCTTTCCATACCCTTAGTAAATCAGACCAGACAATTCAATTAACCAGCAACTCTGTTTATTGAATAAAATGGCTTTCTCTCCATACAGTTGGTTTGAGTATCCAAATGGCATTAATTAAGTAACAGTGTTCCTCTTTACCATAAGACAAAGTCATTAGGGCTTTGCTGTGATGTCTCATACCTTTAACTTATAAAATCCCATCAAGTGGTTCACTCAATATAGTTTAGGGTCCGGCCAAGGGGAAGCCCACTTCAATGCAACCTACATCTTTTAGTATGTAGTTTACTATGGTAGGAAGGTATGGTCCTTCTCCATCCCATGACCAATCTCCAGACAAGAAGAACAACCTGGGGGGACCCACTGCCTTCCACCTAAATGTCCCAACTATGGGGTGCTCCACAGGCCAAAGACCAGACATACAACAACAGGTTAACCGCAACAGTGCCAAGACAGTAACTTAGAATTACAGTACACCAGTAATACAATTGTCACCTACCTACATGTAGGGCATGTAAATCCAAATCCCTTGCAGCATCAGCAGCAAAGACTCTGTTTTCTATAATTCAGCTTCCTATGTCAACTCCAGCCTGCTGATTGCACTGTGAATCAGCATTGCCACCACTGTTGAGTGAGAATGAGTGGAAGCAGTAATGCTAAGATCAGCTGGCCAAAATGACTGGAAAATCATTATGCATTTTAGTTGTAGTGTAATGATTTGTTGCCTATTGTCAGCCACACATGGACTGCATTGTTTTCAGTACGCTGCCCAGTTTATAGACTTGCATTAAAAGAAGGAGCAGTAAAGTACAACTGTTGTGTAGCAATGCAAAGCAGAAATCTGAAGCAAATGTTCCTTCACCTGTGCACATATGTAAACTATACAAAGAATCAAAGTTATCATTTTATAACTTATACATGCATTGTTGACAAAGGGAACAGCACCATTTCATACACTAAATGCCCCTTGTCTCTACAAAGACGTCTGGTGTTGGCCAAGGAGCCCATCTCAGCCTCCTGTACGATCACTGCAATAGACAGAAGGCCACATACTGATAAGGTCACATACAAATTAAAGTTTTTTTTCAGCCACAGATAACAGCAGCTAGTCCCCTCCCAGAAACTGCCCAACTGACGCATTTCATGCCAATGGGCTTAGTCAAAGATACTCTTTATATGAAGCTGATCTCTACTTCTGCACATACCTCTAAAATAGCACTGTGAACACAACCCAGACCCTTTCACACATTTCTTCGCTAGGTTTTCTGGCTATACACGTTTGTAGATTTAGCATACAAGTTTGGTCTATTGTAGATAAAGTAAACTGTCTATATTTACTGTCATCTACAGATTTTGAAAACAGTATCAACAATGTCACCAGAGATGGACAATATTACGACTGTCAATCTTAACAGTAAGCAGCTAAATGAAATCCCCGCAGATGTTTTTAAATGCCCGACCTTAAAGGCTCTTCAGTTGGACGACAATCTAATCCAACACTTGCCTCATAATGTGAAGCTTCTCCTTAAAGACTCTTCAGTTGGACGACAATCTAATCCAACACTTGCCTCATAATGTGAAGCTTCTCCTGCAGCTTGAGAAATTATCCATTGAGGGAAACAAGTTGCAATGTCTGCCTTCTGAACTAGGGCATCTTTCACAACTACAGGCCTTAAACATAAACCATAACCAAATTGCATCCCTCCCAGATAACATTTCAAACCTCCAACACATCAGGCAACTCTTTGCCAACAATAACCATCTCACACAATTACCTACATGTATTGGAGACCTTGCAACCCTTCAGATCTTGGGACTTAGCAGAAACGCCCTCAAAACTTTGCCAGAGTCAGTTGCCAATCTTAAAAACCTACATGTTTTAAATTTAGATGGCAATCATATGTCTAGCTTGCCCAAGCCCATCTTCAGGCTCCTGCAGTTGGTCAAGCTCTGTGTAGGTGGAAACCAGATCAAAAGTTTACCAAAAGAAATTGGTGACCTAAAAGCCCTTCGAGAACTGTCACTGAGTAATAACCAGCTCACCTTTTTACCTGTACAACTTTACAACTTGACCAGCTTGGAAGAACTTATCCTTGATAATAACCGGATAACCAAATTATCAGACAAGATAGAGCAACTACAACAACTCAAAGTTTTCTCTATTTCTAATAATTTGCTTCAGTTCATTACAGAGAGTATCTGCAACTGTCATAGTATAGAGACTTTAAATTTAAGTGGCAACCAAATGTGTGCTCTTCCAGAAAATATTCACAAGTTGAAAAAGCTAAAGGAGCTTCAGGTTGACCAAAATGCATTGACAGTTTTACCAGAGCAACTGTCTCACCTCAAAAGTATTTCCTCAATTTCCTGGGCTGAGAATCAGCTTATTTATGTTCCAATCGAATTGAAAAACTGTTTACAAATAAGCCATCTGGATCTGAGTGGTAACAAGCTGATGGAAGTCCCACAAGCTTTGTCCTCCATGATAACACTTCTACATTTGAACCTTAATAAAAATGAAATTCATGACATACCTGAGACCATTGTTTACAACAAGCAGCTGAAACGCTTAGAGATGAGTGGAAACAAATTAAGTACTTTCTCAGTTTACTTGTGCACACTTAACAATCTCATTTACTTAGATATGAGCAGGAACGAGCTTTGTGAACTCCCACCAAACGTGTCTGAGATGGACTCTTTGACTGATCTTCTTCTCCAGTGTAATAAGTTTACACATTTCCCCCCTGAACTCTGCACTGTAAAGAGTCTCGAAAGATTAAACTTGTCAGACAATCAGATTGAGTTTTTGCCAGCACAAATCAGTTGGCTGCAAACGCTGATGGACCTGGACCTCTCAAATAATAATTTCAGAGCATTCCCTGGTGAGGTGTGCTATGTTTTGTCATTGGAAACACTGAAAATCAAACAGGAGAGGGGAAGGAAGGTAATCAGATATTTGCTCATCTCTGTATACTCGTGTTTATTTTTCCAGGCTCTTAAAAAAATATCTTTGGGGAGTCAGGTGTTCATGCTATATTTTATGAAAGTACATTTGACTTGCTGGGTTTTAGAGTGCTACTTTGTCTGCTTAGATGTGGGTGGACAAAACACTTTTAGCTGACAATATCCAACTTCAACCATAGTCTTTATCTTTTAAATAATGCCGCCAGCCGTGATTTTTATCTGAAACTTTTAGGAAAGTATAACCTTATAGTTTATGAATAAGTTGGCCAAATGGAAATAGAAAGGCTTCCAGTGAACAAGTGTGTAGAACAGTAGAACCTTTTTAAAGCACAAGGTATTTACATGTCTCATTTAATCACATATCCAGAAAATAATGATTTTATGTCTCATTTCAGGGCATAGCCATGCAAATCCTCCCTAAAAGCAATAGTACATATATGTTCTGGCAGAGAAGCAGTGATACTGGGATCATGGCTGAGGCTACAACCATGATCCCAGTATAATTTTTTAAAGCTGGCCATTCTCTTTCAAGTAAAAGTAATCCAAGCGGTTAATCAGCTGCTGGATTACTTTTACGGGTGGTGGGAGGGGATGCCCCCCCTCCCAGCGCCCACCGGCGCTATTACCAGGCTTCCCATACAACTGAGAAGCTGGAATCTGGATTACCACAGAGCTGACCGTTGATCAGATGGTGTCCAGCCATTTCTATGGCCCTGGGATGCCGGTAGGGACGTCATGATGTCACTTGTGGTTCTGGCAGATGTTTTTAGGGGTTCCTTGAGCTTTGGCCGATTGAACTCCCATCTGATGGTACCTGTATAGTTCCAAGGCCAGCATTATTTTGCAGAAAACCTTTAGCTGTCTGTAAAGATGGCATTCTCACCGCCACTGAAAGGAGAGATTTTTTTCCCCACTGATCCCCAATGAATTGTGTTTTTGAGGGGTTCCCTGGGACCTGAAAATCATTTCCTGAAAATTGTTTCCTCTGTGGTGAAATTATTGAGAAAGGTTGTTTTAGAATGTGGACTATAGTTTCTCAACCAGCACTACATGTACACCAGAAAGTTTTGACCCATTCTGTTTGTTAAAGTGAATTCAGCTGACATTTTTAGAAAAAAATAAGTCATAAAAAAAGAGTGTATTGCAATCATTAAAACTGAACTAAGCAGATATAAAACCACCATTAAAAGTGATATTACACCCTCAGTTCTTCTGATTAAGCAGCCTATTTATCTATTAATCTATGCCTGTGTTGCATTTTAATCTGGTGCCATGACCGCTGCCCCAGGTTTCCTGTTTCAGGGTGACTCCTTTCTCTCTCTTGCTCCTATGAAGCCACGCTTGTATGCAGGGACAAGAGTTGTGTCTCCTAACACTGTGTGCATCAATAGAAACACACAGCCCTGAAGCCTAGAATGGCAAGGCACTCCCCAATTCCTCCATCCTCTAAGCCAGGGGTTTCCAAGCTTTACAATCAAAGGGCTACTTTACTGTCCTTCAAACTTTAAGGGGGCCAGTGGCCTGGCACTAGTGCTGTAAATAAACAATACCTCATCATTCATATTAGTTGGAGGAATAGTGGCCCATTGTTGATATCAAGCTGATATTAATGGGAGGAATAGTGTCCCATCATTGGTGTCAGTGGGAGGAATAGTCTCCCATCACTAGTATCAATGGGAGGAATAGTGCCCCATCATTGGTGTCAGTGGTAGGAATAGTGCCCCATCATTGGTGTCAGTGTGAGGAATAGTGCCCCATCATTGTTGTCAGTGGGAGGAATAGTGCCCCATCATTGGTGTCAGTGGGAGGAATAGTGCCCCATCATTGGTGTCAGTGTGAGGAATAGTGCCCCATCATTGGTATCAGTGGGAGGAATAGTGCCCCATCATTGGTGTCAGTGGGAGGAATAGTGCCCCATCATTGGTATTAGTGGGAGGAATAGTGCCCCATCATTGGTGTCAGTGTGAGGAATAGTGCTACATCATTGGTGTCAGTGTGAGGAATAGTGCTCCATCATTGGTGTCAGTGAGAGAAATAGTGCCCCATCATTAGTGTCAGTGGAAGAAATAGTGCCCCATCATTGGTGTCAGTGAGAGAAATAGTGCCCCATCATTAGTGTCAGTGGAAGGAATAGTGCCCCATCTTTGGTATCAGTGGGGGCAATAATGCCCCAAGGGCTGGTTAAAAGCAAGCAAAGGTCACAGTTTGGAGACCACTGCTGTAAGCTAACAGACTGACTCAAGATGGCACTGTCCAATGTTAACTCTTTCCTGTGAAGACAGGAATTTCAGTGAAGCAGCACTGAGAGAGCAGGAGCAAGCAGCATGGAAATTTGAAACTGCAAGTTACATAGTTGCATAGTTACCTTATTTTTTGCTCTAGAAGATGCACTTTTTCCCCCCAAAAAAGGGGGGGAAATGTCAGTGTGTCTTATTGAGCTAATATGGAGCGGCTGGTCCGGTATTTCAGTGTCAGAATACCGGGCTGGCTGCACAGCTCTTCTCTGCAGCTGGACCTTACCTGTTCCTCGGTCCAGCGCCGTGCAGTCTTCCCGCGCCGGCATCTTCAGTGTGGTAACCCGGCTGTGACAGCCAGGTGCCCACTGCGCATGCGCGAGAAGCACTGCGCTTTGTGAATGGTCCGGCGTCTTTTGGGACACATGACAGGTCCCAGAAGATGCCAGGCCATTCAGAAAGTGCAGCGCTTCTCGCGCATGCGCAGTGGGCAGCTGGGTGCCCACAGTAAAGGGAGGACAACTCCGCGGAAGTGGGAGCAGGTACCTGTCAAATTCAGGTACCCGCTCCCCCTCCCTCCCCAATGGTCCGCAGTCTCTGGTCATCCCTGTACTGTGTCCGCAGTCTCTGGTCATCCCTGTACTGTCTGCAGTCTCTTGGTCATCCCCTGTACTGTGTGCAGTCTCTTGGTCATCCCTGTACTGTCTGCGGTCTCTTGGTTATCCCCTGTACTATGTGCAGTCTCTGGTCATCCCCTGTACTGTCTGCAGTCTCTGGTCATCCTCTGTACTGTCTGTAGTCTCTTGGTCATCCCTGTACTGTCTGCAGTCTCTGGTCATCTCCTGTACTGTATCTGCAGTCTCTGGTCATTCCCTGTACTGTCTGCAGTCTCTTGGTCATCCCTGTACTGTCTGCAGTCTCTGGTCATCTCCTGTACTGTGTCCGCAGTCTCTGGTCATCTCCTGTACTGTGTCTGCAGTCTCTGGTCATCTCCTGTACTGTGTCCGCAGTCTCTGGTCATCTCCTGTACTATGTCCGCAGTCTCTGGTCATCTCCTGTACTATGTCCGCAGTCTCTGGTCATCCCCTGCACTATGTCCGCAGTCTCTGGTCATCTCCTGTACTGTGTCCGCAGTCTCTGGTCATCTCTTGTACTGTGTCTGCAGTCTCTGGTCATCTCCTGTACTATGTCCGCAGTCTCTGGTCATCCCCTGCACTATGTCTGCAGTCTCTGGTCATCTCCTGTACTGTGTCCGCAGTCTCTGGTCATCTCTTGTACTGTGTCTGCAGTCTCTGGTCATCCCTGTACTGTCTGCAGTCTCTGGTCATTCCCTGTACTGTCTGCAGTCTCTGGTCATCTCCTGTAGTATGTCTGCAGTCTCTGGTCATCCCCTGTACTGTCTGCAGTCTCTAGTCATCTCCTGTACTATGTCCGCAGTCTCTGGTCTTCTATACTGTGTCCACAGTCTCTGGTCATCCCCTGTACTGTGTCCACAGTCAGGCCCTCTTATTTGTAAATCACCCTGTGCCTGTTAGGGGTACAGGGTGATCTGTCCTATTATTGTGTGGGGGTTGTTGATTGTTTAATGTCATGTGGTTGCATCCCATTGTTCTATTGTTTGTCTTGCTTGGGAGCAAACTATTATGGGATGTATGTGTTTATGTGTATTAGCTTAGTTGGGGGTGTCTCCAGCAGCCCTCCCTCCTGATGGGACTGTCTGCTGGTGTGAAGTGTGAATACCTGTGTGTCTCTTGTTGCTAAATGTAGATTGTCCCACCCTGTGTCATTATGCAGGGAGGGGGGATTGTCCCCTGAGTGTATACATCTTGTATCTATGTTCAAAAAAACTAGTCTACCTGGTTTACTTCAAGACTGGTGTTGTCTAGTCTTGCATGGTCGGCTGTGGTGTCTGTTGTCGGTGTTCGGACGGGGATGCCATAGTCTTCCGAAGTACTCAAGCGCAGTCTGGGTCAGTTCCATTACACCCAGGAAATGCCCCCTATCCAGCACACAGCAGGTGTTTTAAAGCCTCAGCTGTACATGTTTCCTTATGGGAATGTGTAAAGGGAGTATGTCCATTCCTCCACTCAGGTCTCAGATTACACTCAGCTCTCTGCTCTTTGCTGTGCAGTGTGTGATGTCAGTTCCCCATCCATTGCCTTCTACATTCTGTGCAAATTCTGGACTTTTAATAATTGCAGATAAAAAGGTACAACTGATGCAGGAGGATTTGTTTCATCCTTGTGTATCACCTCACTTCATTGGGTATATGTAGGGGTTTACAACCACTTTATTATGTGATATACGTTTATGCAATACATCCTCTAAATGTTTTTTTTTTCAGATTGTAGATCTCCCAGAAGATCTGTGTGAACTGAAAAACCTCAAGAGTCTTGACATTTCAGAAAATGATTTAAAATTCATTCCGAACAGCATTGGAGAAATGAAAAGTCTGATGCATGTATCGGCATCCAACAATCAGCTCTCTTGCCTTCCTACATCTATGGTTGATTTAAAGGATCTGCAACACATAAACCTGAGCGGTACATATCTGCACACTTGGGATTTCTTTATATCTTCTGCTTGTCGAAAGGCTTCTAAATTACTGGCAGGGGGCTGGAAGGTCATTTCTTGAGGGGTAACGAGTTAACCAACCATTTGTAAACTGTCATCATGGACCCTGGGTGGTGGATGGATCATGGGCCCACAATCCATATATTGTTTACTAATTACCCAGTTATAATCCTCATATGGAAACAGTCATAAACAGAAAGAATACCGAATACCGAAGAATACAGGTGTACCTCGGCTTACGAACGCATCGGTTAACGTAATTTTCGGTTTTACGAATGAAAATCCATTGAAAATAATGCCTCGGTTTACACGTTTTTTACAATTTTTTTCCCAATACGAAGTGTATGTTGGAACCGATTTTTAAATGCAATTGCTGGCTTTTTTTTCTTCACTATAGCTCACAGAATTAGCTGTCACTTTCACTTTCTTTTATCTCAGTAAACAAACTAATAGGAAACATTGTTTCTTTTAACTTGGGGAAATAAACTAAAAAGAAACTTTCTTTCTTTTAGCTGGGGGGTAAGAAACAGCTGATTCTCTGAGCTATAGTGAAGGAAAAAAAAGCCAGTAATTACACTTAAAAACCGGCACTGACCTATAGCGACAGCAACTTTTTTAACCACTAGCCTACAGGGCACTTATACCCCCTTCCTGCACAGGCCAATTTCCAGCGTTCAGCGCTGTCACACTTTGACTGAAAATTGCACGGTCATGCAACACTGTACCCATATGAAATTTTTATAATTTTTTTGTGACAGATAGAGCGTTATTTTGGTGGTATTTAATCACCTCTGGGTTTTTTTATTTTTCTTAAACAAACCAAAAACTACTGAAAATTTTGAAAAAAAAAAGTTTTTTCTTAGTTTTTGTAAATAAGTGATTTTTCTCCTTCACTGATGTGCGCTAGTGAGGCTGCACTGATGGGCACTGATATGCTGCACTGATGGACACTGATAGGTGGCAGTGATGGGCACTGATGAGGAGGCACTGGTAGGTGGCACTGATGGGCACTGAAAGGCAGCACTGATACATGGCACTGACTGGCAGCACTGATAGGCGACACTGACTGGCACTGTTAGGAGGCACTGACTGGCACTGATAGGCGGCACTGACTGGCACTGATTGGCAGCACTGATAGGTGGCACTGATTGGCATTGATAGGTGGCACTGACTGGCACTGATGGGTGACACTGAAAGTCAGCTTAGATGGGATCTGATATGTGGCATTAATGTGCACTGATGGGCACTGACATCAGGCACTGATGAGCACTGACACAAGGCACTGACAGGTGGCACTGCTGGGGCTACACTGATCATCAGGGCACACTGATCATCAGTGCCCTGATGATCAGTGTACATGTCCCCTCTGCGGAAAGCCGATTACCGTCTCTCCTCTCCTCTGTCAGCGTGACAGCTCGAGAGGAGAGAAATGCCGATAACCGGCATTTCCCTATTTACATGAGATCAGCTGTGATTGGACACAGCTGATCACATGACCGAGCCGACATCTTCGGCTCTTTTTGTGATCGGTGATCCTCTGTGTCTGAGGGACACAACGCACTGCTGATCGCCGCGCTGCGCGCTCCCGGAGCCACGCATGCGCAGTGAGAATGGGAGGACGTCATATGACATCCTCCCAGAACGAGAGAACCACCTTGCGCCCGTCATATTACTATATGGCGGGCGGGAGGTGGTTAAAACTCTTGTTTATGACCTCTGGTTTTCAATGCATTCCTATGGGAAACTGCGTTTCGGTTTACCAATTTTTTACAATATGAAACGTCCTAGAGAACACATTAAATTCATAAACCGAGGTACACCTGTATTCTCTCTTAAAGTGTATTTAAATCCAAAAAGTAATATATTACAGCTTAAATGTGGTGGCTACATTAGTTTTCTTTTTAGCTTTTTTTATTTTTCTTACTTTATTTTCACCAGGTGATCCAGTTAATAACACATTTCCTGTCCTATGGTCTTTAAAGTGATATTAAACCTGCATACACTCACCGGCCACTTTATTAGGTACACTCTGCTAGTACCAGGTTGGACCCCCTTTTGCTTTCAAAACTGCCTTAATTCTTCATGGCATAGATTCAACAAGGTGTTGGAAACATTCCTCAGAGATTTTGGTCCACATTGACAGGATAGCATCACACAGTTGCTGCAGATTTGTCCGCTGCACATCCATGATGTGAATCTCCCATTCCACCACAACCTAAAGGTGCTCTATTGGATTGGGATCTGGTGACTGTGGAGACCATTGGAGTGCAGTGATCTCATTGTCATGTTCAAGAAACCAGTTTGAGATGATTTGATCTTTGTGACATGGGGCATTATCCTGCTGGAAGGAGCCATCAGAAGATGGGGGCACTGGAGTCATAAAGGGATGGACATGGTCAGCAACAATACTTAGATAGGCCGTGGCATTTAAACAATGTTCAATTGGTGTTAAGGGGCCCAAAGTGTGCCAAGAAAATATCCCCCACACCATTACACCACCAGCCTGAACCATTGACACAAGGCAGGATGGATCCATGCTTTCATGTTTTTCACATCAGATTCTGATCCTACCATATGAATGTCGCAGATGAAATCGAGAGTCATCAGACCAAGCAACGTTTTTCCAGTCGTCTATTATCCAAATTTGGTGAGCCTGTGCGAATTGTAGCCTCCGTTTCCTGTTCTTAGCTGACAGGAGTGGCACCCGATATGATCTTCTGCTGCTGTAGCCCATCTGCTTCAAGTTTCGATGTGTTGTGCATGCAGAGATGGTATTCTGCATACCTTAGTTGAAATGAGTGGTTGAGTTAGTGTTCTCCTTCTATCATCTCGAACCTGTCTGCCCATTCTCCTCTGACATCAACAAGGCATTTTTGTCCACACAACTGCCACTCACTGGATATTTTCTCTTTTTTGGACCATTCTCTGTAAACCCTAGAGATGGTTGTGCATGAAAATCCCAGTAGATCAGCAGTTTTATACTCAGACCAGCACGTCTGGTATCATCAAGCACGCCCCGTTCAAAGTCACTTAAATCCCCTTTATTTCCCATTCTGATGTTCGGTTTGAATGTCAGAAAGACGTGTTCACCAGGTCTACATTAGGGTTGCCATCTCATCCCTTGAAAACTGAATACATGTTGATTACACAGGTTCTGTGGCTGATTGAGGTGGTAATTAAACTCACTTGGTGCTTTAGCTGCAATAAATTTGCCTCAGAAGCTGTGTAATTATTATGTGTTCTGTTTTAAAGGGAAGAGGTGGCAACCCTAGCCTAGATGCATTGAGTTGCTGCCATGTGATTGGCTGATTAGCAATTTGTGTTACCAAGCAATTGAACAGGTGTACCTAATAAAGTGGCCGGTGAGTGTATTTACCTGCTCTGTGCAATGCTTTTGCACAGAGCAGCCCCAATCATCCTCTTTTGGGGTCCCCCACTGGTGCTACTGGCACTTTCTCTCTGGCAGGTGCCCCCACAGAAAGCCACTTTCCATGGGGGCACCCATGTGGACTTGCTCCCCAGCCGCCCTGTCTGCATCCATTGGCTGATTGACAACAGCAGGAGCCAATGGTTCCCGCTGCTATCAATCTTCCCAATGAAGAGGGAGACAGCGGCTAGAGGCACTGCTCTCATGCACATCGCTGGATCGGATCGGGCTCAGGTAAGAAAAAGGAAGGGGGGGGGGCGAGGGGGGAGCTGCAGCACAAAAGGATTTGCACCTCAATACATAGAATGTAGTAAGTAGAGCGATACTAAAGGTTCTTTTTTTTTTTCTGTGTAAAATAACAAACATGTCATACTTACCTACTGTGTGTAGTGGTTTTGCACAGAGCAGCCTGGATCCTCCTCTTCTCGGGTCCCCCGCAGGCTCTCCTGGCCCCTCCCTCCTTTTGGTGCCCCCACAGCAGGCAGTTTGCTTTGAGGGCACCCGCTGCTCCATGTATCCATTCATACACGGAATTGTGGCTTGGCCTCACCCCCCTTCTCTCCTCACTGGCCGACTTGCTGTGATTGACAGCAGCGTGAGCCAATGGCGAGGCAGAGATCCGGGACAGCCTAGGCTGTCATGCACATCGCTGGATCTTGATGGGGCTCAGGTAAGTATTGAGGGGACTGGGGACACTGCTGCACACAAGCTTTGTACCTTCATGCATAGAATGTATGAAGGTAAAAAAACCTTGAACCTTTACAACCACTTTAAGCCGGACTAGAGGAGCAATGCAGACAGGAATGGCGGCATTGTCAGTCTGGAGAGAGAGTAGCGTGACTAACAAATTTAAAACTCCAGCTAACACTTTATTAGCAATCACAGCAATATTTTTTTTTTTACTTTTGAGTTTAAGGTTGTATATATTTGAATACAAGCTGACCATTGTAAGCACCACTGTCAGTGACAAATGGTTTGCCTCAACCCTCTAACTGCTACTTTGGACAGCTTGGCCTGTTTGAAGGAAGTTAGAAAAATAACAGAATCACTGGCAGGACCAACAGGCAAAATTAAAGGAAAGAAGCCTAAAAAAGAAAACAAATGCATCCACCACATCTTAGTATTGGAAAGCTGCAGTATATTACATGTTTGCTTTTGACTTTATATACACTTTAAAGTGCATTTAAACCAAAGAATACAAATTTAACAGATTGCAGCTTGCTAGTCCTTAGATGTGGTGGGCAAATTCACTTTCTTTTTATCTCCTTTCTTTTTATCTGCTGGTCCCTTCTTGATCTGGCCCAGGGGCGGACTGACCATTTGGAAACACGGGCACTGCCCGAGGGCCCGGGGTCAGTAGGGGTCCCATGAGATGCCCCTGGTACCTTTTTCATAGGCTTTTTTGAGTTTTGGCAAGGACACAGGGACACCATGATCCCCTATTGCCCAGGGGCCCCATGAGTTGTCAGTCCGCCCCTGATCTGGCCAGTAAAACACTTCCTGTCCTAGGGTGACAGCACTCATTCACTGTACTGTATCTAAGCAGGTGTTGTCACCCTAGGACAAGAAATGTGATTGAACTCTGGAAAATCTCCCCTTCTCTTCATCTCCATAACATGGGCGGTAGAGTTCTGTAGTCCAGGGAATGAACTGATGACAGTGCTGATAGGAGTGCAGCAGAGATATACAGTAGAGCACAGGTAACTATCAGCTTACTAAATTTAATTTGCACTTATTGAGAAGACATAAAAAATACCTTCAATGATATATTTAATAGACAAATATGAAGCAAATAAAATGTTACAGTTTAAAGAGAACTGCCAGGCATAGACAGACCAATGTAATTATGTATATACCATACCTGGCCGATGCCTCTGTGAGCTGGAAAACACCGCTACTCCAGTGATCTCTACTTGCTTCCAGGTCCTGTGCCGATCATGAAGACAAGATGGAGAGGCAGGGAGGTGACACCACACTCTCCACCTCTTCCAATCAGAGAATGTTTTGTATTCATTCAGAAAATGAAGAGCATTCTCTGAATGGCGCCTGTGCTGAGTGACCAACCTGCACCTGAGTGTTCACAATGCATCAGGCTGGCCGCTCAGCACAGGACCTGGAGACCAGTGGAAGTCACTGGAATAGTGGTGTCTACATCAGTAATTCTGGCTTTCAGGGGCATTGGCCAGGTATGGTATATACATACAGTACTTACATCAGACAAACGTAAACCAATGTAAATATGTAATAATATACATACCTGGAATTCATCTTTAAATGCATGTTAATTGATCATAAATGTGAAGGTTTAAAGTGGTGGTAAAGCCTTAAGGTTTTTTACTTTTAAGTGTTACTAAACCCACAGCAGTAAAATCAGTCTGTATATGCAGTAAAGCATGCTTGTTATACTCACTGTGGGATATAAGGGGTTAATACTCTGCATTGTATAAAAAGGCTGTTTGATCCTGTCTTCTCTGTTCCTCCCCTTTTTCAAGCGGCTACCTCTTATCTCCTGATAAGACAGACTGAACCATAGGCATTTACACATGCTCAGTTTGGTGTATATTGATAGAGAGGTTTTTTTTTTCTTGGGAGGGTGCATGTGATTGGCACAGAGCCAATCAGCACCAGTCAGACAGAGGTCAGGGGTTCTGCATCCTCCTAGAGCAGAAAGAAAACTCCTCCTACAAGCTTTAGCTTGTGCTCGGCTGAACACTGATAGAAGCTACAAGACTGCTCTAACGTCTGATGAGAAAAGGTATTTAGCAGTTTATATTTACTAAAAAACATTGCATTTCCGTGTTCTGTGTACTGTGGGAGACCAGATATAGTGAATGCAGGGTCCGGGGAGACCAGGTATAGTGAATGCAGGGTCCTGGGAGACCGGATATAGTGAATGCAGGGCCCTGAGAGACCAGATATAGTTAATGCAGGTTCCTGGGAGGCCAGATATAGTGAATGCAGGGTCCTGGGAGACCAGATATAGTGAATGCAGGGTCCGGGGAGACCAGATATAGTGAATGCAGGGTCCGGGGAGACCAGATATAGTGAATGCAGGGTCTAGGGAGACCAGATATAGTGAATTCAGGGTCCTGGGAGACCAGAAATAGTGAATGCAGGGTCCGGGGAGACCAGGTATAGTGAATGCAGGGCCCTGAGAGACCAGATATAGTTAATGCAGGGTCCTGGGAGGCCAGATATAGTGAATGCAGGGTCCTGGGAGACCAGATATAGTGAATGCAGGGTCTAGGGAGACCAGATATAGTGAATTCAGGGTCCTGGGAGACCAGAAATAGTGAATGCAGGGTCCGGGGAGACCAGATATAGTGAATTCAGGGTCCTGGGAGACCAGATATAGTGAATGCAGGGTCCGGGGAGACCAGATATAGGGAATGCAGGGTCCAGGGAGACCAGATATAGCGAATGCAGGGTCCTGGGAGACCAGATATATTGAATGCAGGGTTGAGGGAGACCAGATATATTGAATGCAGGGTCCTGGGTTTAGTAACACTTTAAGCCCCATTTACACCATACGTGCAGAAAAACTGATAGGGAAAACGTGCAGATGTCACTAGCAGAGACACGAGTTTACATCAGTTTTCATGCACATTTCAGGGAGTTTTATACATCTTGCAGATTCCTACACACACAAAAAATTGCACAGGATGCTACTGTTGTAGTGTGGACAGGGCACATAGAGAACAGTTGTTTTGTTTGTGCCCTTGCAGAATGCATGCAAAAAAAACTGACGTCTCTGCACAGTGGTGTGAACAAGGTCTAAAAGCAGAACTGTAGGCAAAATTTTTGTAAAATATTGGATAAAGGAAGGGTTACAAGCCTTCTGACTTTTTTTTTTTTTTTGCTATCTTTGCCCCATTGGGGAGATTTCCCTTCACTTCCTGTCACATAACCAAAACAGGAAATGAGAGTAAATCCCTGCAAATTAAGGGAATCCCTTGGGTTTCCCCCAGGTCACCAGTACTAGTGTCCCCATTGGAACATTTCCCCTCTATTACTTTTCTGGGGACAGCCCAAAATTTTCAATTTTCTTTTACTTACCCTTCAATGATAATGGTAAACGGGACAAATAGAGAGGGGGAATCTCCAACCTAATATGTTTTCTCTATTCAAAACTAAAAAAAAAGTTTTGCATTTAGTTACACTTTAAGGTGCTCTGATTCTAATGCAATATAAATAAATCATCTTTTATAGGTAACAAGCTAACTTCATTGCCTGGAGACATCCGCCGCCTACAGAAACTGCGTATGATTGACCTTGATAAAAATCCAATGGTGAGACCTCCACGTCTTGTGTGTGAAGGTAGACAGCTCTATCCTATTGGGTGCTATTTACGGGCTACTGACATCAGGGAAGGTAAGCAGAAACATGAATATAGGGGCAACAAGAACTTCATTGAGTACAGGCTGCCCATTACTTTCCACTGGGAAAAAAAATACATATTTAAAGCAGTAGTAAAGTCTGTTTTTTTTACTTGTACATACAGGTAAGCCTATGATAAGGCCCACCTGTAGGTACTGTAAATATCTCCTAAACGTGCATTGTTTTTTATTTTTTTAATTATTATTATTATTCAGGATTTATATAGCGCCAACAGTTTGCTCAGCACTTTACAATATAAAGGGAGACAATACTGTTGGAGATACAACAGCATGTACTATATAGTATTGTGTGTTAATTTCACTTGACCAGTAGATAGCACTGTACACTAAGGTTACTAGTTGTGCATATGTGTAAAACTTGTTGGTTCTCTCTCTTCTTCTCTTCCTCTCTTCAAAACCAAGATGTCTGCTGAAATGTGTTGTATGTTTGCAACTTAAGCCACACAAGTAAAACATTGTTCTGCCTCATCACAAGCTACCAGTGTCTTCTCTAACACATAACCAACAAATACAGCAACAATACAGATCAATACAAGAGGGTTAGGAGGGCCCTTTTCCTTGGAGCTTACAATCTAAGAGGGAGGGGCTGGTGGTACAAAAGGTAATAACTGTGGGGGATGAACTGATAGGAGGAATAGAAGATTCGGTTATTGGCTGAAGGCGGGATAGGCTTCCCTGAAGACTTAGGCTTTCAGAGATCGCCTGAGTCCTCGTGCACATGGGGTGTTTTGGTAACGTTAGCTGTGTAAAGTCACGTTAAAAACGTACGGCTTTTAGCGTTTAACTGCGTTTTCCCGCATTTTTTCGCGTTTGCGTTTTTTAACCCCCCAATTTTTTTTTTGGCGGGGGGGTTAAAAAAAATCCAAAAACACCAGTTTGCATTGTTTTACCAAGTTTTTCAGCGTTAGAGCATTTTTACAGCCAAATTCCTCTAGAACTCACTAGTCCTGGGTTTTTTTTTCCAGCCAAAAAACTTCCCTGCCAAAACACATTGATTAGTCTATGTGTGTATGGACACATAGGATAACATGCTGGGGGGTTTACTAGCTGTAGAAAAAAAACATCAAAAAATGTCAAAAGCCAAAAACAGCAGCTGTAAAAACGTCCAGTGTGCATAAGCACTAAAAGTGGGCAGAGTAGGCAATAGTCAAACAGATTGAGGTAGAAAGAGTCAGAGTATGGGGGAGGCTCTGGAGAAGTCCTGGAGACGAGCATGGGAGGAGGAGACAAGGGAGCTAGAGAACAGGAGGTTGTGGGAGGAGCGGAGAGGACGGTTTGGGTGATATTTGGGGACAAGATTGGAGATGTAATTTGGGGCAGAGTTTTAATGGCTTTATATGTTATTGATAATGTTTTTAATTTTATCCGTTGGACAATGGGAAGCCAGTGGAGGGATTGGCAGAGAGGGGTGGCAGTTACAGAACGGTTAGTAAGGTGGATGAGTCTGGCAGCAGCATTCATGACAGACTGAAGAGGGGATAGCCTGCGATGAGGTCGGCCAGTGAGGAGGGAGTTACAATAGTCAAGGCGATAGATAACCAGGGAGTGAATAAGTTGCTTAGTGGTTTCAGAGGTTCAGAATGGGCGTATCTTGGAGATGTTGCAGAGGTGATATCCACCTGTGTAGAGCACCTGTGTATGCTCTCTAAAGGAATGGCATGCCCATGCCGTTCCTTCAGAGCTGTGTGCCGCAAAAAGTTACTCCTGCGCATGCACAGGAGTGACGTCATCGCAGCTCGGCCATTCAAGCAGCCAAAGCCCACGAACCTGGAAGAAGGGCCAAGTGAAGATGTAAGCCCTGTCAGTGGGCTTAGTTTTAAGGTAAGTTCCATGTAATGTGGTAGTATGCGATGCCTTTTCGGGGGAAAACTTTTTTGTTTTGTTTCCCAGAGAGTTTACTACTGCTTTAAAAAAGAAGTATGGCCATAAAAGACCATACTTCTCCTATGGATCACTAGAGTACACTGCTGTGACCCTTACCCTTGCACTGGTGTTCAGTGGGTACAATGCCCCCTTACTTTGGTGATCAGAATGCCACCCTTACAATGAGCTAAAAATATCATTGGTATCATATTATTGGCTCTGCCAAGTGGCAATGAATCTGAAATAATGCACACACCGTCAGATGTAAGGCCACAGCTCGAGGAAGCCCTAGCACCCTCGGGATGAACCATGGTTGAGAAAGGCTGGCCTAGGTTGACCAGAAAAGTATAAAGATACTGTAAAAATTCTGGTTATTCTATTTATAAGTAATTATATAGCCCTATATTTGAAGGTTAATTGAATGAAGTTTCAGATTTTGGCTTGATTGTGGCATGTCTGCAATGGCATTAGTTCATTTATTGATTTTAATTGGTTGCCTGGAGATGCTGTTTAACATCTGTATAATTTTTTTATTGTAGAAAGGATTATGCAGAAGATTTTTAAGTTGGTTTCAGGCAGTCTTCTTACAGAAGATTTTACATTTCTGTGCATGAAACTTCAGCTTCGAGGTGAAGATGCCAAAGCAATATTAAAGAACAAGTAAGAAAATAAATATTACTTTTTAAATTTCCTTCACTGTATTTTTTTTTATAAGTATAAGCTGAAATATTGGGAGCACAGGATCACCAAACAGTCTTTATTGTTCTCTCGATAACAAGGAAAAAAACAAATGCAAAAGAGTCCATAGTTCTGGTATAATGAAAAATAACACAATGGCTCACCGCCAGTATACCAGTTCCACATCAGGGTTTAGGTTTTCTGTCTGTTCCGGAGTACTGCAAAACTGCAAAGGCTCAGCAACCTTTTACCCCCCCCCCCCCCCCGCCCTCCTCTGCTTTAATTTTTCTTTTTGGCGGGGGGAGCACATACCTGGTTTTGACAGGTACCCTCTCCCACTTCTTGTCAGATTGCCACAGCAAGTCACTGGAAGTTCTCCCCCATGCCCACAACCTTCTGGGACATGTCACAGATCCCAAAAGACTGCAGGACCATTCACAAAGCGCAGAGTGGCTCGAACATGTAAAGCCAGTGCCAGGGACCTGGAGGGTGGCAAAGAGCCGGCCCGGGTGAGCACAGCGCTGGATCCCTGGACAGGTGAGTGTCTGTTTATTAAAAGTCAGCAGCTACAGTTTTTGTAGCTGCTGACTTTTAACTTTTTCAGAACTGATCTTTTTTAAGGGCTCCTGCACATGGGCCGATGAGCCTGTTCAGCATAACTGTCGGCGTATTTCCTTTGCCTGGGCAGCCCAGGTGCAGCAAACAACCTGTCATTAACATGGTTGGCTATGTGCCACTGTACTTGTGCATATAGATGTGCTGTTGTAAACACAAGTAGTGTGTGCGAAATTTTAAAAAAATTAGAATTTTTGGAGGAAATACGGCCATAGTTATGCTTAACGGGCTCAGTTGACCCATGTGCAAAGGCCCTAACTGATCTCAAAAGCATTCGTTCACCAGTCCTATTACATAAAGCACCTCATACTTCTGTATGGTAGGCAATGCACCATCCCTTTCTATTATATGGCCAGGAAGCCATCATGTCCATAACTTTGTACTTCACAGCTTTATGTTACATGCAGTGCATCATATGCATTATATGCCATGCTGTGCCTCTTCACTCTCTATTACAGTTTCCTCGTACCTCTGTATTACCCAAATGTACCATTTACATTCTGTCATTATTCTAACATTATTCTATTACATATAGTGTTTCATATATATCTATGACAATCAGTGCCTTATACCTCTTTATCACACGCAGTGCTTCATACTCCTTTCTCCTGTCTCCAGATTTGTGCTGTTTATTTTTTACTGCTGCCTGCAATATGTATTTATTTCAGGTACTTATGTAGCACCATCAATTTACGTAGTGCTTTATATATATATATATATATATATATATATATATTGTACATTCAAATCAGTCCCTAACCCTCAATGGGCATACAATCTGAGGTCCCTAACTCACATTCATACATACACATACTAGGGCCACTTTAGACAGGATCCAATTAGCCTACCAGCATGTCTGCACTGCACCTTTTAGGGCTAGGCCTTTTGACTAAGTCCAGGCCAATATTTTTGCAATGGGCCTTAGGTCCTAGCTAGTGCACAGTTTCATGGCCGCTTATTTATTTAATTTATTGTTTCTCCTCACGTTTGTCTCACTTTCACTTATGTGTGTGTTTTTTTCTTCACCGGATGAAGGGTGTGGGTCCTCAGGCCTGCCCTGACATCTAGGGAGAGGATATGTGGCCCTTAGGATCCTTCCTCCACCGATCCCTGGGGGGGTCTCTCTTCAGGAGAGCCCCTTGACCAAGTACTTGGTGGTCGGCTGCAGCTGATCACAAATAAAGGGATCCACCAGGCCTTTTGGCCAGGTGGACCACGTCAGATACACTTTGTCCCTGTCAGGAGCCTCGTGCCCCGGGGAATCACCTTTTTTGTACACTTATCGGGTTTTGTTTTTGTGCACCTCTACAGATTAAAAAAAACAACAAAAAAACATATCTTTGGAGTGTGGGAGGAAACCCACACAGGCACAGGGAGAACATGCAAACTCCAGGCAGGTGGTGCTTTAGTTGGGATTAGAACCAATGACCCTTCTACTGCCAGGTTGAAGTGCTAATCATTGCCACTGTGCTGCTCATATGCCCTAAAGAGCCCATTGTCAAGTCACTAAAGATCTAGAACAACTGTTCCTCTGGTGCCTGTTTCTCCTACCTGTCCTCTATTCCAGCACTGCTTCCTATGAAAGTCCCCTTGGAATTCGTAACTTGTCAGATGCCTATGTCCTCTGTCATGCACCGTTGTCCCTGTCTGCGACCTCTATATCACATTTAAATCCTGAGGAGGAAACCTGCTTGTGGCAGGAGACTCCAGCATCTGACACTTCTGGAAGTGTCTAATGCCGACACAGCTTTTGGAGGCTTCAGCGAGTGAACGTAGGGGACACAGTCTGCCATAGTGGTGACTAGACTTTCTTTGCAGGTGAGATCTAGTTTTAAAGACCTGGCAGGATTCCTTTAATGCCACTTGGAGAAAAAGGGAGGGGGAGACCAGGGGAAAGAGATCCCTAAGGTCAAAGGGTCCCAATGAGGACAAACCGGCTAATTCAAAAATAATAATATATGTTTATTGCAAAATTTAAATAGACAACCTATTTTGCTTGAGGTGATTGTAGCCGTATTAGTGCACTTGTGACAGAAACAATTCAGTACTGTCCGTGATACTTTTTTTATTTGCACTAACATACAGTTTTGAGGACAAGCTTTCGGGGAGTGTCCCTTGAGTACTGCTTGGACCTTGAAGAAGGGGACACTCCCCGAAAGCTTGTCCTCAAAATTGTATGTTAGTGCAAATAAAAAAAGTATCACGGACAGTACTCAATTGTTTCTATAGACAACCTATAAAATCATAAAATGGTAGACCTCACCACCACCAACAGGAAAGATGAAGGATGGAGATGACGTGATCAACCGTGGTGACGCCACACAATGGGAAATCCTGGTACCTGTGTGAAAGTGCCGTGCCGTGAAAATCTAAAAAGGAGAATAGGAATAGGAGAGCCGAATATATAATCTATGAGAAAATGAGAACCGTGAGTATAGACATTAACCACTTGCCTACCAGGCACTTATACCCCCTTCCTTACCAGGCCAATTTTCAGCTTTCAGCGCTGTCGCACTTTGAATGACAATTGCGCGGTCATGCAAGATTGTACCCATCTGAAACTTTTATAATTTTTTTCTCATAAATAGAGCTTTATTTTGGTGGTATTTAATCGCTGCTTTTTTACAAAAAAAGTGCAAAAAAGTTTAAAAAAAAAAAAAAGTTTATTTCTTTTATAAAATTTTGCAAACAGGTATTTTTTCTCCTTCACTGATGTGCGTTTATGAGGCTGCACTGATGGGCACTGATAGGTGGCACTGATAGGCAGCACTGAAGGGAACTGATAGGCGGCACTGATAGGCAGCACTAATGAGGTGGCACGGATAGGCGGCACTGATAGGTGGCACTGATAATGGTTACTGATAGTCAGCACTGATAGGCGGCACTGACTGGCGGCACTGCTGGGCACTGACTGGCACTGTTGGGCTGCACTGCTGGTCACTGGTGGGTGGCACAGGTGGTCACAGGTGGGTGGCACTGATGGGGACTGGTGGGTGGCACTGGTGGGCACATGTGGGTGGCACTGCTGGGCACAGGTAGGCGGCACTGCTGGGTGGAACTGGTGGGTGGCACTGCTGGGCACCGATCATCGGGGCACTGATCATCAGTGCCCCAATGATCGGTGCCGATCCCTGCTCTGACAACTGCCAGTTCTCGGCAGTACTTTCCTCACGCTCTGACAGCATGAGGAAAATGCAGCCGAGAACCGGCAATTGCATTTCCCTGTGATCAGCGTGTCATTGGACACGGCTGATCATGGGTAAAAGGCCGTTGTGATTGGTCTTTTACCTCATCAGGTGATCAGCTGTGTCCGTAGGACACAGCAATCACGGAGATCGCCAGGTGCGCGCCCCCGGGTGCGCGCAGGAGAGCGCATTCTGGGAGGATGTCATATGACGTCCACCCAGAACTGGCCGGCCGCAGTGTAGCCGTCATTTGGCTATCTGTGGTCGGCAACTGGTTAAAAATGAATACATAACAATGATACCGATGCTTGAGAATAATCTCCTCAATCCAACTTCCCTATGGACAGGGAATTGTGACGGAGGGAGAATTCTCCCTCTGTCACAATTCCCTGTCCATAGGGAAGTCGGATTGAGGAGATTATTCTCAAGCATCGGTATCATTGTTATGTATTCATTTTTAATGTCTATACTCACGGTTCTCATTTTCTCATAGATTATATATTCGGCTCTCCTATTCCTATTCTCCTTTTTGGATTTTCACGGCACTTTCACACAGGTACCGGGATTTCCCATTGCATGGCATCACCACGGTTGACCACGTCATCTCCATCCTTCATCTTTCCTGTTGGTGGTGGTGAGGTCTACCATTTTATGGTTTTATAGGTTGTCTATTTAAATTTTGCAATAAACATATATCATTATTTTTGAATTAGCCACAGTTTGTCCTCATTGGGACCCTTTGACTTTAGGGATCTCTTTCCCCTGGTCTCCCCCTCCCTTTTTCTCCAAGTCATTATTGGTTCCGAGGACACCACTGTGTCATTTATATGTGAGTCGGCATTTATACATTATTTTCAATATTAGGGATCTGTTGGTTGATATTCCTTTTGGTAATTATTTACATTTAACCTAAAGGCATCCCGGTTTCTTACCATTTTTGTTATTTAATGGCACTTGGCCTGACCTCTGCATGTGTGATCGACTTATGTAGTTCAATGATAAATTAGTCATTTGTTTTGGTTCTTTCTGCATGTCATCTTTTTTTTTGTTTACAAACGATTTTATTAAATAAAAGTAGACAGTAAAACAACAGCACATTTTCAAATAATATTTACAGCAAAAACAAGGCACTTTTGAAAAGTACAATTCAGAAAAGTATATTATAGTAAGAAAGAGAAGAAACAGAAAAAAATTAGATTGCAAGTACATGAAATACGTTAATGGTAAGAATTTGAATTGGTTGAATGATACTTCTGTCAACAGTATATGTCAGTCATTTTTCACTGGAAATGTTGTTAATCATGCAATAAATGTCTATAATCCCTCCATGACTCCCATTTTTTATCAAATAAGTGCATCTTATCCAGCAGAGTATAGTGAATGCGTTCCATGAGCATTACAGCATCAATTCTGTGTAGGATGGAGGCCAAGGTACAGCATTGGACCTCCAGTGTAAGGCAATAGACCATAAAGTGGCAATACATATAGTATGTATCAATCTCATAATGGCATCAGGGACCCCCGGGATATGAGCCCCCAATAGACAGGTCTGTATAGAGAAGCGTACTGGGGTACCTGCCAGTGAGGTCGCCACCTCGGATCTGCATGTCATCTTTTATCAATGTAGCAAACATGAAGGCCATGACTGCTGAGTGCAGGAAAACCTTTGAAGGCTTGCAGTGATGTTCTTTGGACAAAGAGAGCCAAAACCACTGGCTGGTGACTTAGATAATCCACATCACTAATGAGAGGACCACAACACACCAAAACTAGAACCAACTTTTTTTTGCATGTACATACGCATTACATAATACAGCATATGATACGTTTAACTGCAAGACAAACACCAACACAACCTCAGCACTAACACAAGCACTTACACATGTATGTAATGGTAAGGGGTGCTGGGGTGTGCTGGAGGGTGTTGTGTCTTCCTGCTGGGTGATCCATTGTCACTGGGTAGGATCTATTGTTGAGCAGGGGTATATCTATTGTTGCCGGTGATATATACTGTATCTAGGAAGGTCTTTTGTTGCTGGGGGGTCAATTGTTGATGGGTGGGATCTACTGTTGAGGGCAGGGTCTACTGATGTTGACTGCTAAGAGATCTATTGTTGCTTTTGGGGGTCTCTTCTTGCTGAGAATGATCTGTTGTTGCTGAGGGGGGTGTATTGTTGCAGGGGGTCTATTGTTGCTAGGGGGATCTAGTGTTGCTGGGGGTCTATGGTTTCTGGAGGGATCTATTGTTACTGACTGCGTGGAATCTATTTTTCTGTTTTTCTTGTTATCAGTAATACATTGTATCCAAATTACTTAACACCACAAAATGATACTTGGTTCTGTATTCTCTAAAAGGGGCGGTGGGTAAGGGGTAGAACCAAGGGACAGTGCTCAGAGGAGGGTAGGAGGCGGAGACAAGGGGCAACTCTTAAGGGGGGGGGGGGGTGCCTTCACCTATTTTCTGATAAAAGAGTCCTGCTCACATGATTATGTCTATCTATGTTTCAGATCTCTTCAACTACCAGACAAGGTCCTTCACGCGCTGAACCTCTGGAGAACTGTCAGAGAGCCTAATTTGAGTCCGGCAGCCATTTCTGAACAGCTAATCAGGGTGCTGGTGATGGCAGACTTACACGAGATTGCACTAAAAGCCAATATGCTAAAACTCAATGCAAAGTCAATAAAACTGTGAGCCCGAAAATGTGATATTTCACTGACTATACGGGAACACCGAATTGACTTACATCAACCTCAGCCCAGGCTGTCTTCTTGCAAACCTGTGTGGTCATACGAAGGAAGCTGCCACATCATTCATTTTAAAGCAGAACTTCTGCCTACTGAAAAAATCAAATGTTTTCTAAATATAACTATGTAACCAACCTGAGGTACTGAGAAGCTTTGTGTCTCTGCATGATCCTTATAGATATTTAAAGAAGGCCTGAACCGTGAAAGCTGTGCCAAAAAAAGGCAAGCAAAGGGAAAATGAATAGTCACCAGTATTGTCTATGGTGTCCTATACCGGACCTTTTCCCGTTTACTTAGCATGTCTTTTTTGCACTGTGTCTCTCTGTGGAGGTGTCCATCTTGGTAACGAAGGGCTTTTTCCCTCATATAAGAGCTTCCCTTAACAACTGGTTGTGGATTGATCAGGAATCAGTAGGAGAGGCGCAGGAACCACAAACACACAGACTGAACGAAGCAGAAGCAGGGAGATGCTTGCACTACCAATTTCTTTCCAGCAAGACCAGTGAGCATCACAGTAATGATCAGGTGAAATTTGAAGTTAAATGCAGTATTACTTTAGATTAGTGGTCTCCAAATTGTGACTGATGGGCTTAATGCAACCCATTACTTGCCTTTATCCGACCCTTGGTGCACTGTCCTTCCCACTGCTATGAGGCACTGTTCCTCCCACAGACGCTAACAATGGGGTACCACTCTCTCCACTGGCCCTCATGGGGAACTATTCCTCTCACTGACACCAACAATGGAGCATTTTTTCCTCCCACTGACATAAATGTTTGGGTATTATTCCTCAGATTGACAACAATGATGGGATGCGATCCCTCCAACTAACACCAATGATGGGGCAGTATTCTTCCTACTACTGACCATAGGACCTATGTATTTTTTTTTTTACATCAACTGACCACCAAGCCTGAGCCATTGTCTACCCACATTGATACTGGGGCATTTTCTACCCCGATTGGCCACAGTCCAGCCCTCCTTAAAGAATTACTAAACCCAGGACCCTGCATTCACTATATCTGGTCTCCCACAGTACACAGAACATGGAAATGCAATTATTTTTGTAAATATAAACTGCTAAACACCTTTTCTCATCAGCAGTTAGAGCAGTCTTGTGACTTCTATTAATAATCTGAGCACAGGTTAAAGCTTGTAGGAGGAGTTTCATTCTTGTCTGACTGTCCTATGTGGCTGCATAACCCCTGACCTTCTGTCTGGACAGTGCTGATTGGCCCTATGCTGATCACATGCACCCACCCAAAGAAAAAAAACCTCTCTAGCCATACATAGTAAACTGATCATGTGCAGAGTGTCTCCTAGAGCTCTGTACTATCAGCAGATGGATTTGGGACAGTAGAAGAAAGGGAGGATCAGAGAAGTCAGGATCAAACAGTCTTTTTACACAATGCAGAGGATTAACCCCTTAGTTTCCACAGTGGGTATAACAAGCATGCTTTACTGCATATACAGACTGATTTTACTGTTGTTGTGGCCTTTTGTTTAGAAGGCTTGGACACCCCCCCTCCCCCCCCCCCTTTAGGTTTTGATGTTCTCACTGCCATGCTGAAGATAAAGCAAGATAGGTGTCTGCCTTTAAAGTGTATGTAAAGTCAAATGTGTTTAGGTTTTGGATATGTTTTCTTTTTTGGCTGCTTGTATCCATTTGGATAGACTTCCCTTTATTTCAAGTCCTATAGACACAACAGAAAGTGAATTGAAATCTCTCCAAAATGAATTTCATTAATTAGTTTCAATGGGCTGCCTTATGCATGTGAAATGCACAAAAAAGATGCTAGCAAGATTTTGAAATCGCGCCGCGCCAGAACACTTGGTACTGCAGTACCATCGTTTTGGCAGGCATAAACACATGCAGTTTGTTAGATGTGTGGAGGTGCCATTAAAAATTAAAGGTGCCTGTGTCTGTCTGCAAAATCAATGGGTTTTTGTGTGGTGCAGGAAAAACGTGTGGTTTTGCACAGGTTCCTGCACTGCACCTGGTGTGAACAAGTCCTAAAACTACTTGGACTCTTCCACCATTTGGTTTGGCACTCCTGTGTGTTTTTACTGTTTGACACACCTTCTGGGTACCCATCAAAGGGAGCTTTGCCTTATGTGAGCAGCCTTACCAGAGCAAATGAGATAGTTGAATTAAGATGTCTTCCCAATACTACTGAACAGAAAGGTTTGGAAGTCTAAGTGCCTCGAATATATTCTTTAAAGTTTCTTTTGTTCTCTATGTCCCTTTGGGGAAACTTTCCTGCACTTCCTGTTGTCAAGACACAACAGGAAATGAGAAGAAATCTCTCCAAAGTAAGGGGGAATCTTCTCTGAGACAGCTGTCACTGGAACAAGTGTCCCCATTGGAAAAAATCCACTCTATTCCTGTTCCTGTGACAGGCCAAAATTTGGTGTTTTCTATCACTTTCAGTTCCTGTAACAATGATCACCAGGGCAAATAAAGTGGATGAATCTCTCAACCAGGGACAGACAGCAATAAAAGCTCAATAGGGGTTCTAATCCTTCCCTTCTATCCAGAATTCAAAATACAAACGTTGCCTGTAGATACCTATGAATTATGTGCCTCCATAAATCTCCTCCTTTATATAATGAACTTATGCTGTACAATGGGCTGAACTCAGAACTGAAGAATACTGTTGATAAATACTGATTTTTGATCACTCATATCAAGGTTTCCTTGGCTCCTTGCATTGCGTGATGTAGCCAGTTGCTTGTGAATTACATCTCCCGACATGCAGCCATTGGTGCTGCTTTTTTGGAAGAATCTGGGCCAGTGTCGCCATCCTGTGGTCGTTGTATTTTACAGGGCAATTCCGGGAGTGACAGAGTAGGGGTGATCCAAGCACATGGTCAAGGCACAGCTCAGGGTCTGAAAACCAAAAGAGTTACAATACAAATCAGGGTTGCACGGTAGCATTTTTTACCGATGAGTATGAGTACTGATACTTTCAGTCAAGTACTCGCCGATAACGAGTACCGATACCTTTTTTGGTGCGATTTTAGCCCATACAAAATGAATAATAATCACCTGTGTGATCCCACAGCAAAAAAAGAACAATCCAGTATACAACAATGAGTAGTTTTCATCCCCTCAAGAAGAAGCCTCCGGACCCTGAAGACCACACTTATTAGGGTAATTCCTATGAAATACGACTTTCAGGAGATCTGTGAAAATGTGATAGATATTAGTGATGAGTCACACATACCAGGGTTCACTCTGCAGGACATTCACTGAACACAAATCCAAACCCCAATGAGAACAATAGGAGCTGAAGCTTTCAAATCGATTTAGAATTGATTCTGGCCATTTTCAAGGATAACAGACAGGGCCGTGGATAAGGGGGTACCACCAGTCCTCCTGTATGGGGCCCAGGCCAGCAGGAGGGGCCCAGGCCTGGGTAAATTGGATGTGGGCAGGGAGGGTAATCGGAATGCCAGGGGGGAATTTCTGGAACCGATCCCCTGTATGGCTCTCTCTGCAGCAGCTGAAAGCTGGCTTCTTCTACTATTCCTCCCGCTGGCTTTCAGCTGCTGCAGAGAGAGCCATACAGAAGATCAGTTTCCCCACCACGCCCATCACCCTCCCTGTCCACCATACCTTTTCCCCTGCTGCCCAGGCCCCCCTGTGTGCCCCCACCCCCACAGCTCTGTTGACTTTTGTTTTCTGTTGAAGCACACAATAGGATCCTTCAGGATGGAGAGTGGGGGAAGGGTCCCCTAAATATGTCACATTTACCAGCCCCTTCCTTCCCTGAATGAACACAATGAGTGCTTGGTACTGATCACTCGCTGAGTTTATTTATAACTGAGGCATATGAAACTGTGTTTTTTTTGGGGTGGGGGACCCTGTCAGTTTGGCTGTATGGGGCTCTGAGGTTTCTAACAGCAGCACTGATAATAGATGGGGGATTGTCCAATGTAGGGATATAGGAAACTGGGCACTGCCAGCAAGGGAATGTGTGAATGCTAAAAAAAAAGTTTAAATTAACCTTCGCAGTATGAGATGCTTCCCAGGTGGCTTAAAGTAGTTGTAAACCTCAAACATGAAATATGAACAAGGCATATCCCTTTATAGTGTGTATTTGTCTCAGTTAAGAGACCTATGTGTCATTTCTGGTTGCTGCTTAATTCCTCTGCTCTCAGCATGCGTCACTTCAGACAAGTTTTCCTGACACCAAGAGAAAAATGGTGACAGGGGTGGGACCTCCAGCAAATTGACAGCTTCAGCTCTGTTTTTGTGAGCTGTGTGGAGGGGTGTGTGTCTCTTCCTTCCGCTCAGCTCATTGAGCTCTGCAATGTGTAATTTCAGCTCTCCGCCCCTTGTTTCTGAACTCTCAGATAAGCTTTATTAATTCTGGACTTTGAATGGATGTAGAGAAGAGAAGACTGCAGATAAACGGGTACAACTTATGTAGGAGGATTTGTTTCATCCCTGGGTATCACCTGAGGCCAGTCACTTAATTGAGCTTAATTGAGTTTACAACCACTTTAAAGGGCAACATTGAAAATACAAAAAAATGAAGTTATTACCATTGGAGTGCCCCCCTTACATCAGGTGTCCCCATCAGAGTGCTGCCTTACATCAACTGTCTTCATCAGACTGGCTCATAAATCAGTGTATTCCCTACAATCAGAGCACAGGATACAGCTGAAGACCAGTCTGCTCTGACACTAGATCAAGGCATCTGTCTGGTGCCATCGACTGCATCTGTGTGTACAGCCACATGCACTTCTGCACACATGTGTGCACCTGATTCCAGTTCTATGTACAATATCATGTGCATGTCTCCGAGCCAGCTGTCTCACTGAAATTCCCTGACACAGAAGGTGTACTGTATAGGGAGGCCCTCTCATCAATTCAGCTTCTACCAGGTACATGACATTGAATGGACAATTGACAGCAATGTACAAGAAAATAATATTTTTTTTTAACAAGAAATAATTAGAATATGCTATTTTAAAAGACAGCAGACAGAAAATATTGTATAGAATGCCTGTATATTATGCAACTTGTTTTACTGGAACACTGCTTTAGTCCAGGTTCACATCTGTGCGGTTGTGCGGGCCATGATTAGCACGGGCATGAGAGCCCATTCATTTGAATGGAGTCCCATTCCCCGGGACACGCAGGGAAGAAGTTCCTGCACTTCTTCGGAAATCGCAGCCCGCATGGGAACTGAGGTTCCCAGTACTGTTGCGATTTCCAGTGCGGGTGGCGTGCCATTAAAATTAATAGTACCTGCCTGCGGGTCCCGCATTCCTCCGTATGGGTGGTGCGGCTGCAGGTATTTGCCCGGGTCCTGCAGCGGCACAACCCGCACAGATTTGAACCAAGCCTTAGAGGGAGAGATAAGGCAGTTCTTATTGTGAAAAAAAATGAGAGTTTATTATGTCAGAGACAGGAGCCAGAAATATTGCACTGACACCACACAACATGTAAGAGTTTTCACTAGGCCACAATGGAAGAGGGAGAGACCAGGCAGGTTTCATTATTAAATTAAAGCGGTATTAAACTCAAAACCACAAATGTAATATATTGCAGCTTACCAATCATTATGGGATGTGGTGGCTGCATTAGTCCCCCACTCTGGATGAAGGAACACAGGGGGCACAGCAGACAGCAGCATTGTCAGTCTGGGGGGAGGGGAGTGTTAGATGTACTACCAGATATAGTCATTTTGAAGCTGAACCCCAGCTAATATTTCATAATCAGTTACAGCAAACAGTTGTTTTCCTTCCTGGATAAAGGTATTACATCAATAAATAAAGCTGACAAATGTAGCCCCCATCCCCTCTGTCAGTGTTAAATGGTTTGTCTCATCCTTGTAAACATTCTGCTGGAGAGCGTAAGCTTCTGAAAAACAACAGACTCACTGGATGGATCACCAGAAGAAAATAGAAGAAAGAAATCCTAGAAAACAACAAATGCAGCCATCACTTATAAGACTTGTTAAGCTGAAATATGATAAATATTTGCTTTTGTGTTTAATCCGGCTTCATTCTGTGTTTTGTTCTAAGTCCTCATCCACACTGGGCGTTTTTAAAAACGTCAGTAGCGTTATCTATATAAGTCATGTTAAAAATGTGAGTTTTTCAAAATTTTTTAGCGTTTTTGCATTAGTGTTTTTCTGCGATACCGTTTTTTTATCCACACAGAAACTTTTGGCTAAAAAACCCTCAAAAACGCTGGTTTGCATCGTTTTGCTGTGTTTTACCGCATTTTCCAGCGCTAGATCATTTTTACAGCTAAAAAAATTCCTCTAGAAACCCACTAGTTCTGGGTTTTTTCCCAGCCAAAAAAACGATGATTAACCCCTTCACACCTAAGGGTAAAACAAAGAATAAGTAAAATTTTGACTTGACCTGTTAGAGCTCTCAGTACATATCATCACAACTAATTTGTACATCCAGGTGGACGATATCTTGGTTTTTTTGCAGGACAAATTGGGCTTTCATTTGGTGGTAAATGGTAATGGATATCTCCTTATTTTTTTTTTTTTAATTATCAAAGGAAAACTGACCCAAAATAGTAAAAAAAAAAAAATCTTTTTTCTTTTGTAAGTTTAGCTGTGTGTTTCTTGTTACTACCATAACCTATCACCAAAGAAATACACAAAATAAATTCTCCAGCTCTTGACGATCGCAGCGATACCATATATGTGTATGTTAGATGTTTGTATCTCTAGTATGGACAGAAACAATGGTGCGCATTTTGTTTTTTGCTTTTTTACCTAAACACACTGACACTAACTGATACTGAAAGCAGATTAAAAATTTAAAAAAAAAATTTAAATCCTGCATTTTGACCCTGATCTTGAACCAAACGCTAACCCTGGCACTGGACTAGATCAAACCTTGATCTCTGCATTTTTTTCTTTATTTTTTCTTTTCTTTTTTAATATTTATCTTTTTTTACAAACAGTTGTTTTTTTTTCTCTATGTAAGGAGAGTTACAATGTTTCTCTCTCCTCCATTGAGTGAAAAATAAAACACAGGGGGATGGTCTTATGGTGATTGATCACTGTGAAATCCAATCAGAGGCTATCACAGCAATCATGTGACCCAGAATCGGGAGTTCTGGGTCCTGATTGGTAGAGCTCTCAGTGACACCCTGGTCTTTGTGTGGCACGCTCCCAGCACAAAGACAGGTATGCAGATTAGAGGCCCCATGGAAAAAAGACCAGTTCTGTGAGGCCATATATACTTGTGTGATGTCGGCCTCAAGGGGTTAGAGCCTTTGTGTGCATGGACACCTAGGAAAACATGGATACATGGACACGTAGGAGAACATGGACAGGTAGGAGAACATGGATACATGGACAGGTAGGAGAACATGGACACATGGACACGTAGGAAAACATGGATACATGGACACGTAGGAGAACATGGACAGGTAGGAGAACATGGACACATGGACACGTAGGAAAACATGGATACATGGACATGTAGGAGAACATGGACAAGTAGGAGAACATGGATTCGTGGGAAACCATGGATACATGGACACATTGGAGAACATGGACATATAGGAGAACATAGATACATGGACACATAGGAGAACATAGATACATGGACACATAGGAGAACATGGATACATGGACACATAGGAGAACATGGATACATGGACACATAGGAGAACATGAACACGTAGGAGAACATAGATACATGGACACATAGGAGAACATAGATACATGGACACATAGGAGAACATAGATACATGGACACATAGGAGAACATAGATACATGGACACATAGGAGAACATAGATACATGGACTCATAGGAGAACATAGATACATGGACACATAGGAGAACATAGATACATGGACACATAGGAGAACATAGATACATGGACACATAGGAGAACATAGATACATGGACACATAGGAGAACATGGATACATGGACACATAGGAGAACATGGATACATGGACACATAGGAGAACATGGATACATGGACACATAGGAGAACATGGATACATGGACACATAGGAGAACATAGATACATGGACACATAGGAGAACATGGATACATGGACACATAGGAGAACATGGATACATGGACACATAGGAGAACATGGATACATGGACACATAGGAGAACATAGATACATGGACACATAGGAGAACATGGATACATGGACACATAGGAGAACATGGATACATGGACACATAGGAGAACATGAACACGTAGGAGAACATAGATACATGGACACATAGGAGAACATAGATACATGGACACATAGGAGAACATAGATACATGGACACATAGGAGAACATAGATACATGGACACATAGGAGAACATAGATACATGGACTCATAGGAGAACATAGATACATGGACACATAGGAGAACATAGATACATGGACACATAGGAGAACATAGATACATGGACACATAGGAGAACATAGATACATGGACACATAGGAGAACATGGATACATGGACACATAGGAGAACATGGATACATGGACACATAGGAGAACATGGATACATGGACACATAGGAGAACATGGATACATGGACACATAGGAGAACATAGATACATGGACACATAGGAGAACATGGATACATGGACACATAGGAGAACATGGATACATGGACACATAGGAGAACATGGATACATGGACACATAGGAGAACATGGACACGTAGGAGAGCATAGATACATGGACACATAGGAGAACATAGATACATGGACACATAGGAGAACATAGATACATGGACACATAGGAGAACATAGATACATGGACACATAGGAGAACATGGACAAGTAGGAGAACATGGATTCGTGGGACACCATGGACACGTGGGAGAACATGGATACATGGACACATAGGAGAACATGGACACGTACGAGAACGTTCGTGGGACACCATGGACTACGTGGGAGAACTTGGACACGTGGGAGAACATGGACACATAAGACACCATGGACATGTAAGACACCATGGACACATGAACACGTAGGAGAACATTCTAAAATCGATAACAAGCGAACGCTCTGTAGAAATCAGCAGCTTGCATAAGGATGAACCCCTTTATCCTCAAGTAAATAAATAATATAAAATGCAGCGCTAAAAGATAAGAAGGTGACAAAGTGGTGAAATTAGGCGCCAATCAGAGCGCTAAATAAGGTGATGAGAAGTGTTGTTCAGCCACATCACTGCAGGGACCTGAGTCTGTGCTAGCTCGGTAAAAATATTAAGCAAATGATATAGAAAAGACATTAAGGAATAAATTATGAATTAAAAACCACAGAATGGGGCCGGAACAATTGGAAACAAGGAAATTATGTTTATAAAATGCACCGGTAAAGTGATATTAATCACGGCTGCCATTTTGTTGTGGAATCATATCGAGTAAACATTATATAAAAAAGAGTGTGTTAGTGAAAATATTTAAAAACCCATAACGGTCACTAAAAAAAAGGGGGAACCAAGAGTGATTGGCAAAAGAAAATATTAATAGTCAAAAATGTATAAAAAATTATACTAATTACGGCCACCATTTTGTTGTGGAGCTGTGGGACTACAAATACCCAAAAATAATCACTAATAAAAATATATCAATACTACCTAAAAAAATAATGAAAAAGAAGGGGATATAACCTTTATTAAAGAATGCACAAAAAAAATCAAAACAATTAAGAATGATAAAATTATGATTACTAATGGAAAAATTATGATTACTAGTGGCCATTTTGTTGTGGACCCAGCAATCATATCTATAACCCTAATATATTTATAAAGTGCAAATAGCTGAATGTATGTAATAATGACTGTGGAATATAAAAATTAAAAATATAATAAAAATAATAATATATATGATTTATAAAAAAAAATATATGAAATATAGAAGAAGAAATATATGAAATAAAAATCATAAAGGTCACTGTAGTGCTGGGTGATCCGCCATCTTTACAAAGTAAAGTATACAACGTAAAATACTCAATGATAATAACATATATAAATATATATCTTATAAAAGGATATGTAAAACTATGATAATAAATTATCCATGAGATAAAAAATTATAGAATCAGATAACACAAAATAGAATAAAATAAGTATGAATGGGCTAAAATAAACTGAAATGGGCTAAAATATAGACAACTAAAATTTATCGGTGTTCTATAATTAACTGTTATCTATAAAACAGTTAATATCAACCTCTATATTGTGGTCTAGGGGGGATAAAGATTTGAATTCATATATCCACTTAGTTTCTAGCATAGAGACAGCTCATCTTTTGTGGTTACCCCTCCAAGAACGGTGAATGAGATCTATGCCTACAAACTTGAGGCCAGTTGGGTTTCTTTGGTGGTGGTATCTAAAATGTTTAGATAAAGAGTGATCTTTGAGTCCTATTTTAATGTTGTAGACGTGTTCCCTTAATCTGTCACATAATCTCCTGATAGTTCTACCTACATACTGCTTTTTACAGGGACACTCTAGTAAATAGACTACATGGGTGCTGTTGCATGTGATAAGCGATTCAATCTCATAGCTTTTTTTAGTGACATTAGATACAAAGTTATTAATTTTTCTTTTTCGAACACCATTACATGTGCAAATCACACATTTGTTGCAAGGATAAAATCCCTTTATACTACATAAAAATGAAATTCTAGTAGGTGGATTAACTACATTCGGTGCTAATTGATGCCTCAAAGATGGGGCTTTGCGAAAAGCAATCTCTGGTTTATCAGGGTGATTTTGGTGATGTCCTTATACTGCACTGAAAAGTTTGTAACAAATGGACAATACCGCATAGATTTATGCTGGCCATCGACAGGTCGAAAATCGGCTGATTTTTCAGTCGAAAAAAAATCAGCCGATTTTCGCACTGTTAGTGAGTTAATTGGTTGGCTGTTTTTCGTTTTTTTTGCACAGTATTATTATCGGACATGTTGGAAAATTCATGGCCGATTTGGACGATCGGCCGATTTTCCCAGCAATGATGTGCAAATTGGCCGATCGTTTTACCAATAAAAAATCTGCGCATGAGCCGTGACCTGCAAGGTTGCCAGCATTCTTTTTACTGTAAATGCACACACACATCTGTTTCAGCAGATGTCTGAAGAAGAAGAGGAAGAAGAGGAAAACGAAGAAGAGGAAGAAGAGGAAAACGAAGAAGAGGAAGAAGAGGAAAACGAAGAAGAGGAAAACGAAGAAGATCTGTTTCAGGAAGAAGAGGAGGAAGAAGAGGAAGAAGAGGAGGAAGAAGAGGAGGAAGAAGAGGAGGAGGAAGAGGAGGAGGAAGAGGAGGAGGAAGAGGAGGAGGAAGAGGAGGAGGAGGAGGAGGAAGAGGAGGAGGAAGAGGAGGAAGAGGAGGAAGAAGAGGAAGAAGAGGAAGAAGAGGAAGAAGAGGAAGAAGAGGAAGAAGAAGAAGAAGAAGAAGAAGAAGATCTGTTTTAGCAGATGTCCAAAGAAGAACAAAGAAGAAGAAGATCTGTTTCAGGAAGAAGAAGAAGAAGAAGAAGAAAGAAGAAAAAGAAGATCTGTTTCAGCAGATGTCCGAAGAAGATCTGTTTTTAGCAGATGTCCTGCAGATGTCCATAGAAGAAGATCTGTTTCAGGAAGAAGAAAGAAGAAGGAGGAGGAGGAGGAAGAGGAAGAGGAAAAAGGAAGAAGAAATTTATATGAAAAAGTCTTGCGGTTGCAACAAATGCATCCATTTGTATTCGAATAAAAACATAATAATGTATTTGTATTGCTGTCACATTGTATTGTGTGCTCCCGTCTCTGTCAAACTGGTTTCTTGTCCCATTCTTTTGTGAGCATTGTTGGCAGCATCCATGGCGGCAACGACCGATTTTTCGTTTATCGGCCGACAAACGACCTGTCTATGGCCTGCTTTAACCTCGTTCTTAGAGGTGAGGAGGTCAGTTCTATTTAATTTAGCAACCTCCTGTATATTTTGGTTCAAATGGGAAATATCATACCCTTTATCGATAAATCTGTTCTTTAAAATATTGACTTGTGAGTAGAAGTCATTTAGATGATCACAATTTCTTTACTCTAAGGAATTTCCCTTTAGGAATATTCCTAAGCCATGTTGGATGGTGACATCTATCCATAGGAATGTAGCTGTTGTGATCAATTCCTTTAAAAAACGTTTTCGTTTCCCCCCGGCGGAATTCTTTCGATACCTTCAATTGCGGCACTGGCTGCTCTCACTGCGGGGCACTTCTGCTTTCCTGTACCAGAAATCTGCCTTTGAACAGCTTTGCCAGCAGCGCCCGGGCGCCCCGGGCCTTATCTCCCTTCTTTATGCAGCTCTGAACAGACGCTCGTCGCATACTTCTCTCTCATATGTTGTTCAGTGGAAGCGCGACCTGGGAGTGGCTGTGGATCCGGAGGACTGGAATAAGGCTTGGTCACTCATAGCTAAATGCTCATTTAATACGACCACACTGGAGGTAGCCTATAAGGTATTGTTTCGTTGGTACTGGGTTCCGGCTCGGTTGGCCCGGGCTAACCCTGCCTGTAGTGATCAATGTTTTCGGGGTTGTGGCCATCGTGGAGATGTATTGCATATCTGGTGGTCATGCCCAAGACTGTTTCGTTTTTGGTGTCGTGTGTTTGGCCTCCTTTTCACTTTGTTCCATCTCTCCATATGCTGGGATGCTCGGTATGCTTTGCTTCATTGCCCCATACCGGGCCTCTTGGCTCACCAGCAGAAGTTGGCTTCTTATTTGTTTTTATCGGCCACTAGAACAATTGCTCAGGTCTGGAAGAGTCCGTTTGTCCCTCTTCAGGGGGTGCGGGATCGTATGGCCACTATGATGCTCAACAAACAGATGTCGAGTATCCGCAACGACTCCCACTGTAAATTTTTAAAAATATGGGAGCCGTGGTTGCAATATGCCCTTTCCTCACTCCCCCCGGCTAGTCTGGGGATGTAATGGCGTTTGGTAATGGCGCTCTTGGACCACTGCTCTTTGCTTTTTTTTTCCTTTTTTTCTCTCTCTCTGTTTTTGGAGTGACTGGACAGCTGCCTTTAGTTGTTATAGTCAGTTACATTAATGTTTTGTAACTTATGTGCCATTGATAGCCCCTGTGTGGGCGCACCTTTTGCCCTGTTGGCGTTGGAGCAGTTTATCTTTTTTTTTTTTGCATTTTTTATCTGTGCAATTGATAGCCCCTGCGTGGGCGTGTTTTATTGCCTCTGTTTTATACTGTTTAACCTCCTCAGCGGTATGATTATTTCCATGGAAATATGTAGTTTTTTATTGTAGGCTGTAATTTTTAGGAAATCTGTACGAACAAGAGTCTAGTGAACATCCCGGGTAGGATAAAATTTGAAACACAAAATCATAAATTATAATTTAATAATCATAAAAAATAATATAATAATAAATTTAATTCAATAATATAATCAAACCAAAAACACTGAAATTTGAAATACAGAGGCAAATTCGCACATCACTGAGCAAAGTCGCAAAATCGTTTTCAGTGTCTGATGACAAATTTCTCCACGAATCATTATCACTCAATTCTGCAAGTGGTTCTGATTTACTATCGCTGTTCTCTAGCTGGTCTAAACCCGCTTTTGACCTAAAGGGACGCTTTTTGGACGCCATGGACTTTTCTAAGTTTCCAGGCAGAAAATGCAGGCAGGGCACAGGACAAAGCACTCGGGACAAAATGTATGTGAAATGCATTGAAACAGCAATGTTTTACTATGTAATAATCATTTTTAAAAAAATTAAATTTTTAAAAAATTTCAAATTTGCCGCCGATTCCGGCGCCCGTACGTCCCGACGTCACAGGGACCGGAACACGGAAGCCGGATGTCGGCATCGGCCGGGGGCGCTGCAGGGAACACATCGCGGGAGCGCAGGACAAGGTAAGCGCTGCAGGGACCCCCTGAGCAGCGCCGCATGGTAAGCCCGAGTGTAGCTCGGGGTACCGCTCTTGGTACTCAAATTTTACCCCGAGCTACACTCGGGAATACCGCTAAGGAGGTTAAAAAATTAATAAAAACCATTGAAATATAAAAAACGTTTCCGTGATAATCCTAGAACCGTATGGTCGGCACGTTCCGTCCCCTGCAGTACGAGGATTTCCCCGATAATAGAACCTCACAGACGACTTCATCCAATCACAGCCGGTGTAGCATGAAAATCTGTCTCTCGTGAGGATCTGCCCCCCTTGTCGTATCTGCGCATGTGCCAATTTCAGGCATTAGCAGCCGATCGGCGATCTCACTCTGTCACCCTGTTAACCCCTTTTATGTCGGATGCAACGTATACGAACCGCTGAATCACATCCCTCGGATCACTGGGGCTGACGATCCTCCCGCAGTGTACTCTGTCACACTGTTCACCCCTAGTATGCTGGATTCAACTGACACGAATTGCAAGATGTGTCCAAGCTGCGGGGGGGTTGTGACATGGCGAGTACAGTCACATGTGGGGGGATCAGTGACATGAGGGGGCCATAACGTATTGGTGGTGCAGTTACATGTGGGGGCGTCACATGGTGGGGATTTGCGTAAAGGGGGGCAGATTTGCACGGGGGACTGAGCTTACTACTATTGGGGGGGGGTTGTTTGCGTTAATGGGGGGCACATTTTCACGGGAGACTGAGCTTTCTGCTACCGGGTGGGGGGGGTTTGCGTCAAGGGGGGCAGATCTTCACGGGGGACTTAAGCTTGCTGCTACGGGGGGGGGGGGCAGATCTTCACGGGGGACTGAGCTTGCTGCTGCTACGGGGGGGGGGGGGAGGGGTTGTGTCCAGGGGGGGCAGATCTTCACGGGGGACTGATCTTGGGGGAAGGGATGACAAGGGGGGCAGATCTTCATGGGGGACTGATCTTGCTGGGGTGTATGGACAAGGGGGTCAGATCTTCACGGGGGGACTGATCTTGCTGGGGTGTATGGACAAGGGGGTCAGATCTTCACGGGGGGACTGATCTTGCTGGGGTGTATGGACAAGGGGGTCAGATCTTCACGGGGGGACTGATCTTGCTGGGGTGTATGGACAAGGGGGTCAGATCTTCACGGGGGGACTGATCTTGGGGGAGGGGAATGACAAGGCGCACTGATCTTGCTGGGGTGGGGAGGACAAGCGGGGCAGATCTTCACTGGGGACTGATCTTGCTGGGGGGTAATGACAAGGGGGGGGCAGATCTACACGGTGGACTGATCTTGCTGGGGGGTAATGACAAGGGTGGCAGATCTTCACGGGGGACTGATCTTGCTGGGGTGTATGGACAAGGGGGGACAGATATTCACGTGGGACTGATCTTGCTGGGGTGTATGGACAAGGGGGGACAGATATTCACGTGGGACTGATCTTGCTGGGGTGTATGGACAAGGGGGGGGAATGACAAGGGGGGCAGATCTGCAAGGCGCACTGATCTTGCTGAGGACGGGATGACAAGGGGGGGAAAGATCTTGCTGGGGGGTATGGACCAGGGGGTCAGATCTTCTTGGGGGACTGATCTGGCTGGGGGGTATGGACCAGGGGGTCAGATCTTCTTGGGGGACTGATCTGGCTGGGGGGTATGGACCAGGGGGGCAGATCTTTATGGGGGGGCGGGGGGACTGATTTTAGGGGGGTTGCGTCTAGGGGGCAGATCTTCATGGGGGACTGAGCTTGCTGCTACGGGGGGGCAGATCTACACAGCGGACTGATCTTGCTGTGGGGTAATGACAAGGGGGGCAGATCTGCATGGGGGACTGATCTTGCTGGGGTGTATGGACAAGGGGGGCAGATCTTCACAGGGGTACTGATCTTGCTAGGTTGTAATGACAAGGGGGGCAGATCTTCACGGGGGGACTGATCTTGCTGTGGGGTAATGACACGGGGGACTGATCTTCATGGGGGACTGATCTTGCTGGGGTGAAATGACAAGGGGGGGCAAATCTTCACGGGGGACTGATCTTGTTGGGGGGTAATGACAAGGGGGCAGATCTTGGGGGGGGGGGATGACAAGGGGGCAGATCTTCACGGGGTACTGATCGGGGGGTGACAAGGGGGGCAGCTCTACACAGCGGACTGATCTTGTGTGGGGTAATGACAAGGGGGGCAGATCTGCGCAGGGGACTGATCTTGCTGGGGTGTATGGACAAGGGGGGCAGATCTTCACAGGGGTACTGATCTTGCTGGGTTGTAATGGCAAGGGGGGCAGATCTTCACGGGGGGACTGATCTGGGGGGGGGGTGACAAGGGGGGCAGATCTTCACGGGGTACTGATCTGGGGGGGGGGGGGGGGGAATGACAAGGGGGGCAGATCTACACAGCGGACTAATCTTGTGTGGGGGAATGATCTTCACGGGGGACTGATCTTGCTGGGTTGTAATGACAAGGGGGGCAGATCTTCACGGGGGAATGATCTTGCTGGGTGGTATGGACAAGGGGGGCAGATCTTCACGGGGGACTGATCTTGCTGGGTGGTATGGACAAGGGGGGCAGATCTGCCCGGGGGACTGATTTTGCTGGGTGCTATGGACAAGGGGGGCAGACCTTAACGGGGACTGATCTTGGGGGGGGGGGGGTGGAATGACAAGGGGGGCAGCTCTTCACGGGGACTGATCTTGCTGGGTGGTATGGACAAGGGGGGGCACATCTTCACGGGGGACTGATCTTGCTGGGTGGTATGGACAAGGGGGGCAGATCTTCACGGGGTGGTATGGACAAGGGGGGCAGATCTTCACGGGGGACTGATGTTGCTGGGTGGTATGGACAAGGGGGGCAGATCTGCCCGGGGAACTGATCTTGCTGGGTGGTATGGACAAGGGGGGCAGACCTTCACGGGGGACTGATCTTGGGGGGGGGGGTGGAATGACAAGGGGGGCAGATCTTCACGGGGGACTGATCTTGCTGGGGTGTATGGACAAGGGGGTCAGATCTTCATGGGGGGACTTATCTTGGGGGGAGAGGAATGACAAGGGGGGCAGATCTTCACGGCGCACTGATCTTGCTGGGGTGGGGATGACAAGGGGGGCAGATCTTCACTGGTGACTGATCTTGCTGGGTTGTAATGACAAGGGGGGCAGATCTTCACGGGGGACTGATCTTGCTGGGGGGTAATGACAAGGGGGGGGCAGATCTACACGGCGCACTGATCTTGCTGGGAAGTAATGACAAGGGGGCAGATCTTCACGGGGGACTGATCTTGCTGGGTGGTATGGACAAGGGGGGCAGATCTTCACTGGGGACTGTTTACTACTGTTCATGTGATCACCGATTGCCCAATCACGGATCACATGAATCGGGACCTCACACAGAGGTCTCGTACAGCGATCGGTGTTCCGGACACAGCCGGCACTGATCACTGTATTGGTGTCACTGGGAGGTCAGTGTCCGTTAGTTCCCTCCCAGTGTCAGAATGCCCGCCGCAGCCCCGCTATAAGTTGCTGATCGCTACCATTACTAATATTAAAATATTTTTTTTTTTTAGAAAATTCCAGTATATATACCGCCATTTGTAGACGCTACAACTTTCATGTAAGCCAATTAATTGGGATTTTTATTTTAGCAAAGACACGGAGCAGAATACATTTTGGCCTAAATTCATGAAAAAATTAGATTTTTTACAGCTTTATTGGGTATGTTTTATAGCAAAAATTCAAAAATATTTATTTTTCAAAATTGTGAGTCTTTGTTTATAGCGCAAAGAAAAAAAAATAATCGCAGAGATGATCACATACCACCGAACGAAAGCTCTATTTGGGGGGGGGGGTGGGGGGGGGGAAAGGGACAAATTTCATTTGTGTACAGTGTTGCATGACCGAGCTATTGTCTGTTAAAGTAGTGCAGTGCTGTATCGCAAAAAATGGCCTGGTCAGGTGGGGGGAGGGGTGGAATCCTCTGCAGGACAAGTGGTTAACAGTAACATACACCCCCAAAAAAGTCTAAATACTTCCTTTAAAATAACATTTTATTCAGTGATGTCACAAGCTGTTCACATGTCAAATACACAAATGGATGTTCCTGGCTGTATTTTACATCTGCTGAAAGGGAAGCCCCCCCCCCCCCCCACATTCAATGTTTTCTGAAAGTAAATAACCAGCATTTCTCTAGTTGATCCTCAAAGGCCAGATCTTGTTTATTCCAAAAATGTGCCCCCTGAACTGGATGGAGATCAGAAACGGAGGCAGCACAGCACTGCGGATACAGTCGTAGTCAGGGAGCTGCTTGATGAGACCTAGATGGAGACAGAAATTGGATGAGAATTAGAAGACAGTTGCTGGAAATCGCCGGCATTCATTAACAACAATTAACAATTAACAAGTTAACATTTTTTTCTTTGGATGAAGTGTGGATGTACTTTGATTGCTCGCCATGTCTCCATTGGGAAGGATGACCCTCTCTGTTGTGACCTTGCACTACACATGCTCAGTTGCTCGCTGTTTTCAGGCACTGTGCTGAATATGTAAAGGCCGATGTGCTGACAGCCTAAAGATTTACTGCTGCTCATTGAGCTCTGGGCTTCAATAAAATGGCCGCCTCCAGCAAGGAGAAAAAGGAGTGATGCTAAAGGCAATTTACACTGCACACTTATTTTGGTAGCATGATTATTAATGTAATATCTATAGGGGGTTCATAAGCTGCCCTGTGGGGGATGAAGGTTCAAAGGCTGCTCTATGGAGGATGGGTGGTGAAAGCTGACCTGTGGGAGATAGATGGACGGCGCCCTAAGCCCAGATCCCTCAGTATAGACGGACGGCCCCATCGGCCCAGATCCCTCAGTATAGACGGACGGCGCCCTCGGCCCAGATCCCTCAGTATAGACGGACGGCGCCCTCGGCCCAGAGCCCTCAGTTTAGACGGACGGCGCCCTCGGCCCAGAGCCCTCAGTTTAGACGGACGGCGCCCTCGGCCCAGAGCCCTCAGTATAGACGGACGGCGCCCTCGGCCCAGAGCCCTCAGTATAGACGGACGGCGCCCTCGGCCCAGAGCCCTCAGTTTAGACGGACGGCGCCCTCGGCCCAGAGCCCTCAGTATAGACGGACGGCGCCCTCGGCCCAGATCCCTCAGTATAGACGGACGGCGCCCTCGGCCCAGAGCCCTCAGTTTAGACGGACGGCGCCCTCGGCCCAGAGCCCTCAGTTTAGACGGACGGCGCCCTCGGCCCAGAGCCCTCAGTATAGACGGACGGCGCCCTCGGCCCAGAGCCCTCAGTATAGACGGACGGCGCCCTCGGCCCAGAGCCCTCAGTATAGACGGACGGCGCCCTCGGCCCAGAGCCCTCAGTATAGACGGACGGCGCCCTCGGCCCAGAGCCCTCAGTATAGACGGACGGCGCCCTCGGCCCAGAGCCCTCAGTATAGACGGACGGCGCCCTCGGCCCAGAGCCCTCAGTATAGACGGACGGCGCCCTCGGCCCAGAGCCCTCAGTATAGACGGACGGCGCCCTCGGCCCAGAGCCCTCAGTATAGACGGACGGCGCCCTCGGCCCAGAGCCCTCAGTATAGACGGACGGCGCCCTCGGCCCAGAGCCCTCAGTATAGACGGACGGCGCCCTCGGCCCAGAGCCCTCAGTATAGACGGACGGCGCCCTCGGCCCAGAGCCCTCAATATAGACGGACGGCGCCCTCGGCCCAGAGCCCTCAGTATAGACGGACGGCGCCCTCGGCCCAGAGCCCTCAGTATAGACGGACGGCGCCCTCGGCCCAGATCCCTCAGTATAGACGGACGGCGCCCTCAGCACAGATCCCTCAGTATAGACGGACGGTGCCCTCAGCATAGACGGACGGTGCCCTCAGCATAGACGGACGGTGCCCTCAGCATAGACGGACGGTGCCCTCAGCATAGACGGACGGTGCCCTCAGCACAGATGCCTCAGTATAGACGGACGGCGCCCTCAGCACAAAGCCCTCAGTATAGACAGATGGTCCCCACCCAGCACAAACCCCCAGTCAGTATAGACGTACAGTCCACAGTACCACTTGAAACTGCCGAAGTAAATGTACGTAAGGAAATCTTCAAGTGGTCAGTAACACTTTAACCACCAAACTAAAAACAACGTTTGGATGGAATAACCTTCGGGATGAAAGTCACAACTACAGGAAAGGCTTTAAAATTAAAAACGACCTACCATGTGCAGCTCCAGCAGGACACTTGTCATAGATGTACTTTCAGCAGACGCTCCTCAATGTTTCAGCACCGATGGCCTGCCGAGAGAAAGAAAAAAATCTTCAGCATTTTACACATTTGTCATCATACATACACATTACAAAGCCAAGGTATTTTTTTGTTTTTTAGTACACAAGGGTAGTGGCAGAGACACGGGTAACACTTTTTTCATGCCTTTACTTAACATGCTCAACACAAGCAGGAAGCCTTGCGATTTTCTAGAGAGTTTGACCCTTTTACTGCCAAAGCCGTTTGTGTTGCCGGTACAAATGTGTAAAATAAATAAATATCATTTTAGGCCTGAAGATTATATAAAATCCCCAAACATTAGAAATATTTTCTGAAAGCAGACACCCTACAGAATAAACTAGTGGTAGTTCCAATTTTTTTGTCACAACAAACGTCTAGTTTCCTCAGGTGACACTGTAAAAGCCCCCACAGGTCATCAGTGTGGTGTCACGGAGGAGGTCTGGGGCTACAAATCTTACTCTGTGCGACGTGCATGGTGATATGTAATGTGTGTATTGCAAATGTCGTTTTCATGCGTACGCGCCCTAAACTGTGTGCTCATGTTCATTCGAACGGGGGGAGGGCTTCAAAAAAAATTTTTTTATCTTTTTTTAAAGGGTAGGATATTTTGTGTGTTTGGGCATAACTAATTTTTACTCTTAAAACCTTTTTTTTACATCACATAGGGCACATAAAGTCCCCATGTGATGACTTTTTGGGAAACAGATCATGGTTAATGAGACACTCAGGGTCTAATAGACCCGACATGAATCCCCTGAATGTAGTACAATGCAGATCGCATTGCATTCCATTATTTCCTGGTCATGCTGGTTGGGGACACAGAGGCTGACCTGAAAGTGACATCATACACATCGCTTTCTGGGTGTGTCTGGTCTTGCTCTGTACTCCTGAAATTCCTCCTCACATTGACTGTTTCTACCATCCCAGCTACCACCCTCCTACCCAGACAGATCCTCTCCTCACCCCGCACCCCGCCTGCAGTGACCAAACAGCAGACTTCTGTGGAATTCTAATTAAGAAGCCCAGGGAAGGAGGTCCGACAAACTTCCCTATAGGGGGTGCCGGACAAACGCAGTGTAGGGG